>NW_013666264.1:72134-84494 GCF_000517525.1 Limulus polyphemus
CCCCCCCCCTTTTTATTAAGGATTCTGCTCTGTGGTGAGCATTTCATGTCTAGGTGTACTTAATATATCTAAAATCTGTACTGTATGCCATGATGAAATCATTAAATACAATATTCTCAGGGACAATAATGCCCACTATTGAGATGAGGTATTCCACAAGATTGCTAGTAGGTTTTCCCTCATAATATATCTGCTTGATTAATATGCCTGTTCCAGACCATACTAACTCATGGACTTATATGGGTAAAACAGAATGGGAGAGCTGCCAATCCTTTGCACTGTCTTAGGTGTTGGTGTTCCTTTGGACTCTCCACCACATTTTATCCACCCTTGTTCCTCAGTATGGAGTCATTGTCACCTTCCACTTGGATTGTAAACCGTGGAGGCATCCTCCTGAATGTGATCACACAACACTAAAAAAATACATTCAGTGGAGAGTAGGGTGGTGGTGTTCTTCTGGTGTAGATGGCATGTGGTTCTCCAATTGTGTGCTCCATCTGTGTATAGTGGACTCAGAGAGTTGATGTTGTGCCCAGCTTCTGTGCAGTTCTATCCGGAGGGTGTAGTTGCATATAATTGATTGAGGTGATCTACATTTATGCACTGGGACCCGGAAGTTTGTGATGAGCTCCAATTCTGTACTGTCCTGTCTGAGGGGATGATTTTGCACATGTCTACTAATAATTATGCCCCACCTCTGTGCAGTGGGTCCCAGAGGTTGATGTTGCACCCAGCTTGTATGTTGTTCTATACAGAGGGTGAGGTGGTTACATTTTTCTTCAAAGACCATTCACTTCCATTCCGTAGGACCTGGAGAGTGGCATGGCACTCTGACTTCTGTGCATTCCTATCCGGAGAATAATGTTAGATAAGGCAATGCTTCTCTCTCTTGCGCTCCACCTAAAGAAGTTTAGCAGCCCAAGGATGATATTACGCAGTGGGGTGCCAGTCTGATTGAATTGGAGTTTGATGTGACCTGCCACATGGGCACATCTCTTACTGCCAACATTTGGATGTAGGGTTCCTGGATGTATGGTCCGTTGCAGATTTGCACATGTGCCCATTTCATAGCTCAGTTTGCACAGTATATGCTTTTGTTCTACTGAACTTGAGATGAAGAAAGTGTGGATCCTCCTCCTGTCATGGTTTGGAAGTTCTGTTCTTGATACTGTTTGTTTTTGGACTGGAGTTGACTGGCCATGTACAGTTCGTCGTGCCTTAGCCAATCTACACCTTGGAGCACATTCAATTTAGTTTCCCCTATATCACTGTCTGTAGATGTTTCTTCTATGGTCTTTCTTCAATGGGATTGAGATTATGAAATATTGTGGTTCGGATTCCCATCCAACTGGTTTTTTTCTCCCTTTTGCTTGTGCTCCTCCCTTTTTCTGCCTGTGCATGCGACACCTCTTTCTACACTAGGTGCATAGTATATCTGGTACAGAAGTGGTGCAACCTCTCATGTATGATCCTCTGCAATGGGAATCACAATTCTGGGGTGTTTTTTGGATGCTTATTTCTATCCCTTGCATCAGTCCCTCCACTTATTCAATGTGGGATTCTAGCTATATATATATGAGAAGAGGTAACATACTGTATTGAAAGTTATAATTTTCATATACTGAATGTGTAGTTTCAATAGGTACTTACCTCATCTCACACTTCCACTCTTCCTCTCCACCAAAAACGGTGCTTCTTTTTCTGCTTAAACTTAAAGTGATAGTTCAGTAGAATCAAATAGAGGAGTCACATGCGTCAGGAGGGTGTCACACTCCTATTAGTGTAGGGTTGTCACATGATGATTTACATGCAAGATGCAGTTGAGACATGATGATTGTCGGGTTTGTGGAACTGCAAGGCTTGTAGCATGTGAAAAAATATAAATATAAAAGTATAGAGGGCAGCACTGAACGAGAATAGTTATATATGCAAGCAGAGTTAAGTAGGTCTTGGAAATACATTTTTAGGAAGAAAAGTTTTAACTTTTTGTTTTTCATATAACCTTACCTCTGTCATACACATTTGTTATACTGAAGGTTGTATATATATGTGTGTGTGTGTGTATACAAAAAAAGTATATTTTTGAAAATTGTCCAAAACTTCATAAATATGAGATCACTACACACACACACCTAATTTTTTAACTAGCTGTTTACACTGCTTATTATTTTCTTCAGGAATCAGAAAAACCAAAAATTCTTGACATTATGAACCAGTTTATTGATATTTTGAAAAATTTTTCATCCACTGAAAATGGTAAGACTTATTTTCTTTGTAAATGTATAAATTACTATATATTTTAAAAGATTAAGTATTAACAGTTACACTTTGAAAATTAAAGCACGAAACTATTGAACAATAGTTTGAGAGTTTATTTAACTTTAAAAGCTTATTATAAGAATAAAAAAGCATATTTTCAAAATTTTACTTTTGTTTATTATGTACTTCTAAAAACTTCAAACATTTAATATCTGTAAGCACATTTATAATCATTAAATTATAATGCATCTCAGTAAAACTACTAAAAGATTGTTTTGTTTTCATGACTTTTTTGATTTAGAATTTTAACTGTATTGTTTAAAAATTGGGACATTTTTCTTTTGTATGTTTTCTTTTTTTACAAAAGAAATAAATCATTACGACAGTTTCTGATTTCTTTGAAAGATATTATTGTATACATGTCAAAATATGGTCGTGTGAGTATTTAATAGTTGCTAAAAGAACTGAGTTTACTTTCTCCCCAACAGATCAAAACATAGACCTTGAGCTGAAGGACTCAGTTTTAGCACTGTACTTCTCCGTGCTGACTAGTGAAGTTGAAAAACTACAAGTTGTTGGATTACAAGGACTTTCTAGTGCTATTTTAGTACCAAAGATAATGGAAGCTAAACATTGTGAGCTTCTAGCTGACCATCTTATCCATCTCTGTCTGTCAGAAAAATGTAAAACAGTTAGGTATTTATGATATTATTTTTTTCAGTTGTAATTCCTAAACTTTTATTTTAGACAGCTAAACTGTTTATAATTCTTTCTGTAAGTCTGGTCACTGATTAATCAAAATATTTATTAAATACTTGTTATTACAACTAGATGATTAGTAGTATTTACTAATAGATTAAGTAATGAACTAAATTCTGGATTATTTATATTAAATGCTTAATACATACCCTCATGAACCCCCTCCCCCCAAACAAAAACAGAAAAAAAAAAAAAAACTTTTTTTTTTAGTAAAAGAAAAACATATTTTACCACATTTAGTTATAGGGTAATCTGGACATTTCCTATTTGGTGACTGACATGCTTATGTTAACTAAATACCACCATGTATCCAGCATTGTGTTTGTTTTTACAATGTGCAGTTATCTTCCCACTGATTTACTGTAAATCAAGTTACTTGATAATTAAATAATGAAAACATGTCTTATTGTCATGGGTAAGGTAATAATGTTACATTTAAAGCATGCAATTGTACCTGATGATGAGAAAACCTTCTCCAAAAATTGCACATTTGTTACTATGTTAAACTAGTAATAAGGTTTTCTTTGTTAACCATTCAGTTCCTCTCTAAGCTGCATAAGCATACCTTATGTGGTGTTTTCTCATTAAAGAAAATTTCTGTATCTTTCAAACAAATATAATTTAATGCACAAACACTTTCACTATTCATAAATGAATGGAAAATTTACAGGAAATATAAAAGAAACCCATAAACTGTATATTAATGTACTTTTATGTGATAGTTTAATTCTTCTATGCAATCATATTTAAACTTTCTTTATAGCTGTTTAAGTTGCTTGATGTAGTACCATAACAAGATGTCAACCAAAGTCTCTATAAAACAGTAAAAGAAATGCTAGAAAAATCAAGAAATGGGATGGGCAGAAAAACTAAAAGAATCAACATGTTGGTTATTTTGTTTACATGCAAAACTCTTTGCAGCTGTGCAGAAATGAAAATATGATCTTTTTTTCTTCATCAGTTATACTAAATAAATGTCAGAAAAGACAAAATCTTAATTCTAAAATATTTCTGAGTTAAAATTGTTGAAATATAGTTAGAATTAACATATACAAATTTTATACTCATTTTATATATGAAAATCCAGAGGACACTAAGTCTTCACAATAATTTAGAATCAAATTACTTTTTTAATCTTAACTTTGTGTTGTTTAAAATTTAGAAACAATAAAATATTTACTTACTTTAATATCAGTCACCTGTTGCCAAAATATTGTGTACAATTTTCCAGACTTACTATTCCAGACATGTTCATATGCATTTTTATGACAATGTTGGGGGCTTTAACTTTAGTATTGTATGTATAATTAAGCATTTTATTTATTAGGGAAACAAGTACTTAGCCAAATTAAAAGCCTAGTATTTTTGAATATTTTTAAAGTAGCCTAAATTTAAAGTGAAACAAGTTAAAAATTAGAATAACATCAATTTATTTTGTAAAATAAAACTTTTGATAGCTATAGGTATAACTGTATCTTAAAAAGCTTAAAAACCATTAAGGAATAAATCAGAATAAAACTAGAAAGTTTATTCTGATAATACAGTAGTATTGTGCTAAAAATAACTATGTTTAACTTTTCCACACTAGTTGCAGCAATATTTCATTTTTACAGTGAGGTTATGATACTGGCTAACTTTCTAAAAGTTAGCTGTGTAAAACTAAAGAAACTTTCACTATTTTTGACATGAAGAGACTTCCACTGTACTAACATAGTATTTTGTATTAATCATATATTCATAAAGTAATATAAATAAGTCAAAGTTGAAATAACGTTAATATATTCTGTAAATTATTAGCTCAGTCAAGCTATAATCCAGCAATTTCAAAGCTTATATCTTTATATATAGTAATGTGAATGATATGAAAATATAAACAGTTTAAAAAAGTGTTCCAAATTTTTTAAAATTAAAATTATAGTATTATAATTATTCATAGTCATACTTGGAAAACAATATTATAGCATTCGTAAACCAGATGCCTGTTTTCAATTTTTTTTAAAGGGATTACTTATACAGTCATACCACTTACATTTTCACTCATTTTAGACATCAACAATAGGAAAAACATCTTTCTCATGAGAATTCTAACTTATAAACAATGAAAAAGTTTATTCTGTAATAAGTTTGTTATAAAAGCTGCAGGTGTCCTAAACAATAATAACTTTGATGAAACAAATCTGCAAAGTCTAAACATATTGTTAGATTATCTGTAAGAAAGGCAAGATGTAAAAGTTTATAATGGCAATATGTAACTGACATTCATATTATTGTATTAGCTTAGAAATAATCAATTATTGGCTGAGGCCTTAAATGGATTGATGTAGACTCAGCTGTGCTGAGTTCAGAAAACTTCAAAAAACTTTTAAAATAAATAAAAGCCCAATCAAATAAAAACATTAACATCTAATATTTTATTTTGATACTGTATGGTAGTTTAAGGACATCTAGCTGTTTTTATTAATTTGTGAAAACTATGGAGGGGGTGAATCCCCCTAAATCTTCACCTACTTATGCAACAAGTAAAAACACTAATGATACAGTTATTAGTTTCTGAAAAATTGTAGGGGTGTACCCCCTGGATTTAACTATATTTGTATCTGCTTATACAACATTAAAGAATACAGTTATTAATTTTTGAAAAGAGGTGGGGGGGGGGGTCCCAAACTGCTTAGACTCCCCTCACCTAGAACTGTATCTTCCTGTACAATATTAAAGAATACAGTTATTAATTTCTGGAAAAAAAAAATTCATGTGGAGCTCAGACCATTTGCACCATTAAATAATACATTTACACATTTATAAGTTAGAAACTTGACACAGTGTAAAAAAAATTTAATTTAACACTTAAGTAGCCAGAAAGTTAGCAGTAGGTGCTGCCAGCCAGTTGTCTTGCTTCTACTCAGCAGTTCAAAACTAGTGACAGTGGCAGGTAGCCTTAATATCTTTACAATAATAAAGACAGGGTGAACAGATTTAGTGGCAGTGGAAATTGATGCAAGACCCTCAAAGTCACAATTACTTAAAAAACAGTAATAATTAGAAACACTAATTTAGATTGATTTATTTGTGTGAGAATCGCTTTAGCTGTGATTTTGAGAAAGCAATGTAATTGCTGCTCAAAGGTAATTAATCGTATCAATTAATTGATTAAATTTCCCAGCTCTACTTGCTAATAGGAGGAAAAAAGATCTACAGAGCAGCCAGTTAAATCTTTTCTGTGTGTTTATGTACCACAATGAACTTGGATACATTGACAAAAACATCAATGTCAATAGTGTGTCAAGTAAAAGTCACTGAAATTTGATTTTAAAGAACAAACCAACATTAGCATGACAAGTTGTAGCAATGTTTATATCTTGTAAATTATTTTTTCTTTATATGTTGACATAGAATATATGAGTGTGATAATGTATGTGTATAGTTAATTTTTATAAAACTTATTTTGAATAGACAGAGTTTTAATGTATAAGGTATGTATTCCTTCATATATTTCCAATTATATTATTAAAATAACATGTTCTAAAGAACTTTATAGATCTCATTTCATACCTATCAACTCTTTCAGTGTTTCACCTCTCTTTCTGAATTATACTTTTTACCTGATAAAATCAAATTTTTGTCAGTCATTTCCCATATGGTTGCTAACATTGGTTTTAAAAACTTTGTCAAAGTTTTAAAAAAAAAACATTATTTGTTTCCATATAATTTATGTATTTAAATCCAGAATGGGACAAATTAAACAATGCCTGTAACCATGTCATTAACAGTTGCAGAAGCTCATATTAAAAAAATAAACATTCAAAGTCATCATCATGAGTTTGCACATAATACAATGTGTTGCAAAAATTTGGCATCCTTGTGATTGTTAGCAAGTCAGGGTTTGTAATTATCTGTTGTTTACTAACTACCTAAATGTACCAGTTGACAATGGAAAAGGATTAATCTCCATGGACTGCTAAACATAGGTTCAAAACACTGCTGAAGTAAAGAATAGAATATGAGAATGTATTTCCTTGCATAATAGGTCTGTCTCAACCAAAACGAAAACTTTGTTTTATAAACATATCATACTAGAGCATGAATGTCAAAGAAAAAAAACATTTTCATTAATTGTTGAAATATAATTGTAATGATCATGTGTCAAAATTATTTCATAATTCATTCTTGTGGGTATATGTTTTTTACACACTAAAATTTAATAACTTGAATATAAATCTGAATTTCACAATTAAAATGCACTATAATACATAAAGTGCACTTAAACACTTTAATGTAATTTGAAAAACACTGATGGAAGAATGGGGATGCTTTCTAACCCTCTTGAAAGGGCTTTGCTCCTCACTGAAGTTCTGTTGCATTTATTGATTGAGGTTTTTCTATTTAGAAAGTTAGCAGGTATTCTCAGTTATCATAGGTTGGGCAAAAGGAATATTTTCTTTTATTTAATGTATTCATAATTGAAGAAATTCCACCATTTAAAATGCCTTACATTTAAAGTATTTGGGATCTAAGGAATCAATAAAGTGTAGGTCTTGTAAGTATATATTATATATATCTTTGTTAATGACTGACTAATTTTTTTCTTTAAATATAAAAATGTTTTGTTATTTTTTCTTCAATATTATGCTGTAGCATTATTTTGGATGAAAAATATGCAAATAAAATAAACACCACATTCTTCCTGGAACTACACTGTTTGAAGGGAATGCACTCAGGATAGCATGTGTTTTTTATAGTATTTGTGATACACATACAACTATATTTATGAAATATTTGCAATTCTTTGACAGAAATGGTGATTTTTTTCTAATTCACTAATACATCTAGGTGTAGTGCAGAAATATTTATTCAGGAAAACAATTCATTTAACCAGCAATGAAGAACAGTTTTCTTCAAATTATTGTATTAAACTATCAAATCATTCATGTTTTTTACGACAGGTAAAATGATAACATTATTTTAAAACTGTTATATTAATGAAAAAATCTGGACAAAAGATTCGAATTGTGTTTATGATGATTGTGTCTATAAGTTGCAGTTTCAAGTTCACTGATATGGTTTTATGTTAATCAATTTGTGCTAAAATTGAATTTCAGGATAAATCTTCTTACAAACATTAAAAACTAGTTTCATAAGGGTGAAGTATAAAATTAAAAATGTTTACGAGTAAGATTTGTGTTATATTACATTGAGAACAAAGGAAAATGATGGACTGAATATTGTCAGGAAGATAGACAAAAATTAGTAGTTTTATGCAATGCTGAATTCATAGTCATTAGAAAAGTGTCATGGATTATGTGCTTTATATATTTTAGTTAGTATTCATTAATCTACATTCTTAAAGTTCATTGGTAAAATAAATACAATAAATATCTTATTTCTCTATTAACATTTAGACTATTGAAAAGAAAAAGGATAATATGATCTGTAGATGATTGATGTTTCTTCAAACAATCACCAATTCTGATTTTACAAAACAAATATCCTAATTTAAGTTGCATATTTTGAAATTATAGAAAAGAAATCACTGATATTTTGTTAATAACAGTATTATACCTTTTATTCCCTGCAAGATATATTTATTGGTTTTCTATTTCATTTTTATTCAATTATTAGTATGTTTAATCTAAGCAATTTCATTTTCAGGGAACATAGTGTCAACTTAATATCCAAGTTAACTTTTCACTACCCCCATGTTACCAAAGAAAAAATTATACCACATCTTATGAGCTATGTATCATCTGGTAAGATCACAACACATTTTTATAGCTTGCTTTTTGTGTGTGTGAAAGATTATATAATGTATCCCAGAAAATATCATTAAGTCTGTTTTTTTTTTAAATAAATGGTCTGAATTAGGAATATTTTCAATATATATTTTTTTTTCATTTTATCCCAACAGCTGAAAGTGTTATATTTATGTTACATATTTTTCTTAAACAAATATTGAAGCTGATACACATACATCTGTACTGATGTTCTTTGTAAAGCATTCATAAGTATCTATTAAGTTGTAACAGTTCTGTGTTAATTTTATCATTACAATTTTAATTTTCACTGAGCCGTAGCTTTCTACAGTGATGCATGAATTCTTTCTTTTCCTTCATTTATTCATTCAAACTTTTTCAATGTAGGGCCTTCTGGTGATTCAAGGAGGACAGATTTTGTGTTTGATAGCCTAGCTGCAGCAGCTAGTCATTCCAATACATTTTATATGATAGCTCCGCTATTAGTAAAATACATAAAGGAGAATAAAGTAGGTAAGGTATGCATTTGAAAGTACTTTTTTTTTGCCATCTCATATTTTTTTCTACTAAATCTACATTATTTGGTAATTGATGTGTGAAACATATGGAGCAAAGAAAAATAGAAAAACTACAAGAAAATGTACTAATAAATTAATAGTTACACACAGATAAAACATTGATTACAAGCATTATAACACTACAGAAACCTAAAATTTTCCACAAGAACAGCATGTCAGATTTTGAAAACCTAATAATATATATATATTCGGAACAAGTTAAACATATGTACAATTAAGTCTTCACAATATAGAGATTACAGTTATATCATAAACACTATTTAAGTATAGTTCTCTTATTGTCAAAAATCCACTCAGGCGTATTCAATTACTTTAGAATTTCAGTTGACAAGTCGAACTATCTTCTCTATATAACTATCGTACTAGTATTCTGTGTGTGATTCACTTACAGTTGTGGTGCAAGTTACTGTAATTCGTTTGGTCGTTCTTCTGAAGATCCTCTGTTCAGTTTTGTTAAAGTATACCCAGGCTGATTCAGTTACCTTAGAACCACGTTTTGATGGTATAAAATTATCCTTCTTATCTTTTTTTATATATTGTTAGTTTCACTATAACATATTAAATGTTAGGCCTATCACATCTATGGTACTTAACTTCACACAGTTATATTCTCTTTTGCTATTATCTGTCTATTGTTGTCTGTCTACTGCTTCCCACTTGTCTCACGCTATTTATATCTTTTTTTACATAGTCGTATCACCACTTTCTATATTCTCGACACCAATTAGTTATTAACAAAACCTTCTACAATCATCTGCTTTTAACTCTTATTATAACAAAACTTAAAAATACATTATTCACTCACAAATATAAATTAATCACTAATATTTAAACGAAACAGTCTTTTATATCATGACACAGTATCATTAACCATGATAGGGTTTTATAGTAACAGTGCAAACAGTTTAAATTGGTACTAAGTATACTAGTTTTAGTTCTTATTTGTTTGCTAATTAAATGTGGCACATACTGAGATTATAAATTTTCAGCTAAACAATCTGCTGCTCTGATCCTGATGTCTCATTCCCAAAAATTGTTGTAATTTATTAAATGTATAACTGAAATCATTATTGAATTGTAATATAATAATAGTGCTTGCATTATTGATTGTAATGTAGTAATAGTGTTTGCATTATTGATTGTAATGTAGTATTAGTGTATACCTGAAAGCATTCTTGCAAACTTACTCAGATCAGAGTTTTCATCATGGTAGAATGTAATTACCTCTATCTCAGCTTCAAGAAGTCACAGACTAATGACTTAAACATGTTATGAAAGCTATTTTTTGTTCCTTTAAACTTTATAAACCAATTTGGCTTCCAATTCACCAAAACCTCATATAGAGATGG
The DNA here is from genome assembly GCF_000517525.1 of Limulus polyphemus. Lineage (NCBI taxonomy): Eukaryota > Metazoa > Arthropoda > Merostomata > Xiphosura > Limulidae > Limulus > Limulus polyphemus. The sequence goes on from NW_013666264.1 coordinate 82,827, forward strand.
TTCTAAAGTGACAAAAGCTTAGTTTCATGATATGTTACCAGAAGAAAAGATGTTTGGGAATAATTTCTGAAACAGTCCTGATTTTTTTAAAGGATTTCAAAAAGCTTTATTTATCATTGTATACTTCATTTGAATCATGATGTTCCAGTATGATGGGAAAATAAATGTTCTTCATAGAACAAGCTGAGGTAGACTTAGTCACATCATTTTGCACTTTACTGTATCAAGTCTTATTTCTTCAGTGAGGCTGCTTTGTTAGGCCTTGTTTACAATAAGCCTTTACAGTCTAAGTACTTGCTTGAATGGGCAAAGAAAATCATCAAAAAGAATTTAAAAAACATTTACATAAATAAATATAAAATAGTTTAAAACCATATATATTAAGTGAAACCTCCTGATTAACAACTTAAAAGAATAGTTACTTGAAATTTTGGTATGATAAAAAAGTTATTTTTATTGTATGCCAGTGTTATAAACGTGTTGAAACTGCATGCAATGTTTTATCAAATCAAAACTAATAAAATTTCAGTTTTATAAAATAAAATTTCAAGGAAAGTTTTAAAAGAAAGTAGAAAGACACAAAAATTGGTAATTAAAGTCTACAATAAATGTCATTATTTTGTTTTTTCAACAGAATTCATATGAATATCACATTTAAAAATAAGATATTTTATATGTAGAAGCAACATAGTCTGTAGAAATATCTGAAGTTTCAAATTATTTCATCCAGTAGTTCGTTTTTTGCAATGCATTAAAACAAACTATATAACAGGTGCATTGGATTGATGCACCTGGAACTGATGGAGTTAAGGGATAAACTTTAGTATGCTTTTATTCAGATATCATAAATGTTCTATATGAATGCTGTATTTAACAGCAATAATAGGGGTCATTGATTTCAAACTTTGCATTAGGAAAAGTGTATAGAGAAAGTATTGTTAAGTACATTAAGTTATAATAATAGATACTCCATGACTGGTACAATTTTACCTGTTCTATTCTGTTTTGTACATCAGCTGAAGGTCATCCCATTAGGGTATACATGTGTGATGAGTAGCTCTTGGAAATTGAATGTGGATTTATGGGGTTAATGATGAATGTGTTACTTTTTTAACACAGAGGGTTACCTACAAGGCAAAGCACATTCAATATTCTTTTTTTGAATAATTATTATTTTATTTGATACCAAATACACATGTTTTTATTTTATTTTAGGATGTTTATACATAATTTTATTGACACGAACATAAAATTGAAGAAAAATAAGGTCAAAAATAATTTTTCTATTGAAGATAGCTTTAAAGCATTGTTGTTCTTTTATGCGTACAAAATCAATCCTATGTCAATAAAATATGTCAATAGAGGTTGTTTTAATAGTTTTCAGATTTTTGCATGCTACTCCTACCAGCTATCTATGTATCTGGCTTGGGTTGATTTTACTTTGTTCTAAAAACCCAAAACTACAGATTGCTAATCTAAACACTGTTCAACCTTTTCAAATCAATCTAGATCCTGCAATCAGTGATCTCTGACCATTAGTTTCATCTCCATCAGAAAAGGCCCGGCATGGCCAGGTGGTTAGGGTGCTCGACTCGCAATCAGCGGGTCGCGGGTTCGAATCCCAGTCCCACCAAACGTGCTCGCCCTTTCAACCGTGGGGGCATTATA
>NW_013666264.1:85468-87874 GCF_000517525.1 Limulus polyphemus
AGGTTTTGTCGGAGCTTCATTAATTCATCATATATATATATTTAGCCAATTCTAAAGCACAATATCCCTAACACTTTTTTTACATAATGCTCTCGTTGCCAACCACAGAAATAAGACACTTACAACAGTACATGGACAAATATACCAAACATTTCCTGGAAAACTGGATGACCTTCATGACATCACTCAACTCCCTTTATATATCTCATTCGATTACACCACCATTCCAGTTTCCCCCTGAAGAAGAAAGGTCCACCTTTCGAAAGCACTTGGGTTATGGGGTTTTTATCATTTTGTATGAAGACTTCTTGAACCTATGTGTTTTTATGACATCATGAATTTTAATATCCCAGTTACTTCTACAGATATTTCATTTCCAGTAAAAAGAGTTCAAGATTGCTTAAAACAATGACAAGGTCTTCGGGAATGACTGTGATTTTTACTCTTGAACTCTGTAATGTTAACACAACATTTGTTATGTGGTTATACTGTAACCATATTTCAAAGATATCATAAATTTCTTAATTATTGCTTTCCAAATACCAAGTCAGTATGGAAGATGGTGAGGAAATGGGTAATATTTCTGTAGAACACTTAAAAAGAAAGATTCAAACCTGCATAATACATTGTAGTGCAGAGGATCCAATATATCTTATTTCATTGAAAAGTATATGTAATACTTTTCAATGAATTTTACCACATTCAGAAAAGTATTACATATGCTTCTGTAATACTTTTTGGAATGCAGCAAAGATAAGAAAACATGAATCTTTTAACAGTAGCAGCGACATTGGAGGTAATGGGATTCCTGACATTGTTTACTATAAATCATGCCAAAATTGTTCACAATGAAAAGGGAATTAGATGCTATTGTTTTAAAAGAACAAGGTGAAGTTGAGAGAGATCAACAAAAAAGATCGAGTGTTGAGTCATCTGTTAGAGAGAAACAAATGTCATGAGTATAAGTGAAAAGATGTATTTTGTGTTTGAAGTAAAACAACTATATTTGAAAGGAAGCTGAACATCAGAAGAACTTATACAATGTGTTTATGTGCATGCTGATGAAAGAAACAAGCCATCTAGCTATACAGCAAAAGGATGATTAGTCTATTGCAATAGCTACATAAAAACTTGAAGCTGTTGAAGCCCATTACCATAGATTTTGCTACTGAATGTACACAAGGTAAAAATATAAAGCAGTGACAGATGGAGACAATTCAAAGATGCAGACTTTACCAGGATTGAGTCTGAAGCCTACATCGAGGACATTGTGGGAAAGATAGTTGTGATGAGGCTTGAAGCATTAATACTTCAAGGAAAATAATCGTATATAATTATATATATATATATATATATGTGTGTGTGTGTCAGGTTTTGTTTATTTTAATGGTATCTGGTTGTTGTGATGAAAAAACGACTTTTTTTTTATACAATGGCATTGAGTTGAGGATAAGTATAATTAGGTATAAAGTTAAAGATTCCAAGATTAAATGATTAATGTTCTATTTATTTTGTGGAAAAATGTGTCAGGGCTTCATTAACATATTGTTTTTTTTATGAATCTCCTCTCAGGTAAGGGATTTGTTGAGCTTGTATTGTCATTCATATACGGTTTAAAATGTTACCTTTCTGGAGCTTAAGATACTTCTAACACATGTCTACCCAGTAAAAATGTTTACTAAAGACATGGAAGATTTTGAAAATTTAAGGAAGAATTTGCCCACATTACTAATACCAATGGGTCAATTTTTTTTTTTTTCAATGATTAAGATTTGCCATATGTTATATTAATGTTAAAGTAGAAAATATGAAAAGATCAAAAATTCATTTGTTTTGTTCTTTTCCCTAAATAAAGAAAACTAATTTTTTTGCCATGATCGAGTGCTTTTTCTTATATACAATACATAACTTGAAATGGAAAGAATAAAATAATATTGTATATTATAGTATGCATTCAGGCTTTTAGACAGTATACATGTATTTACAAGATATTTGACAGCTCGTGTATGCTTCAATGTCTAGCAATAATTAAATCAGACTGCATACATATGAAACTCATTCAGCAGCATCTTACTGCTGTATATTTGTGAGAAGTTCCTTAATAGGCATCATCTTAGTGCTGTATCTGTGTGAGAAGTTCCTTAATAGGCATCATCTTAGTGCTGTATCTGTGTGAGAAGTTCCTTAATAGGCATCATCTTAGTGCTGTATCTGTGTGAGAATTTCCTTAATAGGCATCATCTTAGTGCTGTATCTGTGTGAGAAGTTCCTTAATAGGCATCATCTTACTGCTATATCTGTGTGAGAAGTTCCTTAATAGACATCATCTTAGTGCTGTATCTGTGTGAGAAGTTCCTTAATAGGCATCATCTTAGTGCTGTATCTTTGTGAGAAGTTCCTTAATAG
>NW_013666264.1:88699-89774 GCF_000517525.1 Limulus polyphemus
AGTGCTGTATCTGTGTGAGAAGTTCCTTAATAGACATCATCTTAGTGCTGTATCTGTGTGAGAAGTTCCTTAATAGACATCATCTTAGTGCTGTATCTGTGTGAGAAGTTCCTTAATAGGTCTCTTTCTAATTGATATATATTTCTAATGTAACATTTCACTAATATTTTCTATTAAGATAATATCTTGGTAAATTTCCATAGCAACCCAGATTCAGAATCAAGTTGAAGCCACTCAGTGCCTTTTGAAGATAGTAAAGTGTTATGTTGAGGATGCAGACTGTGCATTGTTCTTGCATGAGTCTTGTTTTTCTCACTTATTGTGCTTCTGTCTCCACATGTGTCAGGATACTGATCTGTCCAAGAACTCAATAACTCTAGTGGAGAAGATCAGTCACGTGTTACAGGTTATATCTCAGCAGCTAGATGCAAGGTAGGGCAAAATAAATTATACTTTTATAGAAAATTTGTTTCATTTTATTTGCTATTTACTGTAACCTCTGATAACACACTTGTACACATATACAGAATGTCAGTTTAAATACAGAATTACCATTTCTTTTTTTCCAGCAACTGATATTAGCTATGACTTTAGAGTAATCAACATTCTTTTCTTTTTTTATCTTCATTTAAGATAAGTTATGTTAGCATAACCATTTTTTATTCTGAACCAATATCATAATACTGTAATCACACAATTGGATTTATGTTGTTAATCTTCCTTTTAGTCACATTCATTGAATGTTGATTGAAAGCATTAGTTCAGAGACTATTGTACTATCATATGAAATAGTCCTTGTTCTTATGTTTAACAAATTAAAATTTAAATATTGAAAATTTTGTGAAATTACAAATTGAGATGGTTTTTATAACTTGAAAAATATTGTACTTTTAATTAATGTTTAATGAATTTCACTGTTTCCAAATTAAATGTACATGATTCTTCTATGATGTTTTCATATTAAGTAATATAGCCATCCCTAAAAAGGTAAAAAAGGCAACTTGTATTGACTGATATACACTAAGTGGTCACAAGTAAATAGACACCTAATTTTTCATCATATAACTGATTTATG
>NW_013666264.1:90774-99108 GCF_000517525.1 Limulus polyphemus
GCCAATCTCCTGACATGAACCCCATCGAAAACCTCTGGGCTATAACCGACCGGCAAGTCAAGAAACAACCAAAAAAACCAACTTCGAAGAGGGATCTACTCCAAGTTTTGAAGCAAGAGTGGGTGAAAATCCCACATTCTAAAATTGACGAGATGATTCTCACGATGCCCCAAAGGATCAACGAACTTCACGAAGCAAAAGGAAGATCTACTAGATATTAATTGAATTATAAATATATCAATTCATGTGAATATGACTGAAAATTTTAATTTTTCCTGAAAAGGTGGTGTCTACTTACTTGTGACCACGTTGTGTATATAGTTTTAATATGTATTTATGTGCTTGATGATGCATTTTTAGAATGTCAATCTTACATAATTTAACAATACTAAAACCTGTGTTTGTAGTTTAGGATCAGCAGTCATGTCAGCTTTGGTACAAGTGGTGTTACAGGGAACAACATCTAAATTTCATGGAAGAAATGGAGATGATTTAAATATTGGAAATCTTTACCAGGTAGAAAAAGTGGATTTTTTACACAAATTTTATTGTATTTGATACACTCAATTAGCAAATATAAACTATTTTTAAAAAAACTAGTATTTAGAGAAAGCAATAAGTGCCATACCATATTGTGGTTAAAGTTCATAATTTTATGAATTTATTCTGGTATATTATTGTTAAAAAGTTATTTTAGAAAACAGTAATTTTTAATTCAATCTTTTAAGCAATTGCTACATGCTAAAATCATCAGCCAGTTCAACTGGACAGGATGTTTGGGGTTAACTTAATTTGTATCAAAAGTCGTTTTGCCAGAAGTTTCTATATCTATGTCAATATAACCTCCAAAGCACAGAAACATATATCATTCTACATTACACCGGAAGCAATAAAGTATCTATATGTTTTGGTGAAAGTTTGTTCATTTTCAGGATGTTTTGTAAGTAAAATGGAAATAGTATTTTTTTTCTTTTTCTTCCAAACCATTTGTAATTAACTGTCTCTGTACAACAGGGTTGAAATGAGCATGTGATGATGTATTACAGTATCACATTCAAAATGTAATTACACAATTTTGTTGTCAATGTATGTAAATAAACTTAGCATAAAAACTGATTTTATAATTCAAGTTTTTATATTATCTAAGCTTTAACTTCTTAATTTCAAATATAAAGATTTAAAAAAAAAATTCAAACATAATTTTTCAGTGTCACAGGAAGTGTCTGAGCTCTGATTTCTCCATTTCAAAATCTTCTAACTACTAAGATAAGCTTCTTCAGTTTTCAACCAATTATAAACACCCACTGTATAAGTTACAAGTAAGAATCTAAAGTTAGAACATTCTACTCTCTTTGATTTAGCTAACACTAAAATCTCAATAAATTTGTTAATTACCAGAGAATCCCCTCCCTTCTCTCTGATTTTTGAGATTGTTTGCTAATCAGCTTTACATGACTGATGGACATATATATATATATAACGAATAGAAAAAACAAATTTTCCTCTACACAAATCTTACAATTCTGCATTAGGTTTTTCCCACAATGAGCCATTAGTCAATGAGAATTGATGGATTCATACTGATCAGATTTGGTGCTCTGAAAAGTAACAGAATTTTTAACCAATTGATAGCTTAGAAAGCTCGTTAAAGTAGAGTAATTTTGGAACATCCTTTTCTAATGCCTGATATATACTTTTTGTTCTAAAATGCATATTTGAAAGCTACATGAATGTCGCATATCTTTACTCAAGTTCAAACAATCTTGTACACTGAGTACTACAAATCCTTGTTTTTTATATGTATTTTTTATTAAGTATTTGTTTAACTAAAGTAACTAAAATGTAAAAATATAAACTTCTTGACTTAGCCTAACAACACTCAAGTAAAATGAAATGTCTAAAATTACACAAATTATGCTGTGAAACATAACACCAGATTACTTCTGTTCATATTAGCTCTATAAGAAACAGCTAATGGGCCTCTGCTGTGATTTGTTGCTGTAGATCCCATGGATTACTGATCCAATAGTGACAAGGTACATCTATAAAACCATAAAATTAAAAAGAAACAGATGTAAAAAAAATTCACAGTTCAAACTGTTAAGATCAATACTGCAGTTATTGCAAAGGAAAAAATGCTATTATTAATTTTATGTCACATTTTTAAACTTTTCATTTCACTGTACATTGATTATTTCTCTACAGTTTGTGTTAGGGTGGAAAAAATAAAATATAAAGTTTTACTGAAGAAATATTTGATATTCATTTGGGAAGTTCTAGAAATTCTGCAGCTGAAATATGAAACTGTAAGATGAAGAAGAAAGGTCCACCTTTTGAAAGTGTTTGGGTTATAGGATTTTTATCACTTTATATTAAGACTTCTTGTACCTATGTGTTTTTCTGACATCTTCAATTTTTCACTCAAAGTGACTCAATACAGGCTTCAGAAATTCACATTTAAATCTTTTATAGAAATACACTTTATTAAAAAAAGTATTTTTTGTCTACAGACTTGTAATGTTTACTAAAAGCTTGCCAATTTTTGTGAAGATGCACTTAATAAATTCAGATTTACAGTACGTATTACTTTGACAGTTCCGTAGTTAGTCAAATCTACCAATTTCATTCTTATAAGGTTAAAGATCAGTACTTGTTTTCATTATTCCTGCAACACTACAAACCATTAAGAGGTTGGTGTAGTTAATAAACTATAAAAAAAGTTTTCAACCTCAATTTTTCTAGAAATTTGCTAGTTTGTGAGGTTATTGATGTCAAACACTATATAGAAATCATACCAGTTCATGCTCTTGTACCACCTTACATCCCTACAGCCATTTGGATTTAGTAGTAAATGTTTATCTTTCTGATTAATCCATATTTCTCAACTCCTGACCAAGATTGTTCCAGGGCTTGTATAACCATGCCCCTCATATTTATTTTCAACAGAATAATATACAAATAAAGGACCTTCTCTTTCAGTCTTTGTGTTTATGTTCTGAATAATGTCTCTGATGCTGATTTTGAAACTGACCACAGCATATTTTATCTACTATTTCAGTAAGCAGTATTTTGTGTAAAAAAAAATGTTCTTTTCCTATACAAAATACAATTATATCATCATTTTCTACAGGAGGGTTACATTCATGACTTTATTTTCATACAACATTTGGTACAGTTTGCCTTTGATGTTTTAGTTGAAAGTTATTTTCAAATATTTCCATTCCAAAATTAACAAAATAGTCAGTAATTAATTTCACATCTATCATATCAAAGTAAAGATTATTTTATGAGGAATAATATTTTAATACTGCTGTTAAATATGAAGCAATGTTTATTAAAGCTTCTGCTGGCTCAATTTCTTTGGTTTGAATTGTACATCATTACTAGCAGCAGTGATCATTGCACTCTGTAAAAAAAATGGCTATAGAATTTGTAATGCATGATGTATCCACAAAAATATGCCAGTGAACAACAAAATTGCTGTTACTATCAATATTTAGTGGTTTAATACTCTTATTATAAAAAAAAAAAGTTGAATACTAATAAATAGCATAGATATCGTATTTCAATGCTAGACAAGGGCTAGTGATGGAATGGGGTACTGGAATTTTTTTCTTTTTTGTTCTAGACTGTCAAGTTTAAAAGACTTATTTTTGCAGTAAGAAATGTGCTTTAATGTGAGCTGTATAAGCTAAAAACACATTCTTTTATGTAATGCATATATCAAGGTTATTAAATAACCTTAATATTAATACTAGTCATGATTTTTGTCCCACTGGTGAAAACATGCAGGTCGCTAACATATATAGGTCTTATTACTATAGAACAGGATTGATAATCATTTATGTATTATGATTGATGTTGAGATATTGAAGAATAAACTTTTTAAAACTAATGCATCATAAGATATTTTTGACTGTTATGAACTCTCATGAGTGACTTTTGTGTGGATGGCACACCCTAAAAAGAGCATTACTTTATTTAGGCATATTAAAAATGTTCCTGAATCTATGAATGTTCACTGTGTGAAATATTAATAATATTACTATTAATAGCTTTGCCAAGCTGATTCACTATAATTGATTTATAATAATACCAATTTTCAAGAAGGTGGCATATTTAGTTGTGATAACTAGGTACTAGAAGACATTTCCTAGGAAGGTTTAGTTATTAAATATTAGTAACTGATACAAGAAATAAACTTTTTAAAGTATTTTATTATTCTAACAATATACATGCCAAGTTTTGGCTCTTAATTTAGCACCTAGACCACTGCTATGACTGTGGTATCTCAGCCAATCTGATGTGCCTTGGTATTAAGCATTATAACACATTCCCCATTGCTTTCACTCGTGTATACTTAGAATTAATTACTTGTATCTTTTTGTACTTCCTACATATTTACATTTGGCTAATTTGACCCATTCTGAGACAGTGTGAAAATAATACAAAACGCCATGCTAAAGGTACTTTTTCTCAAAATATAATGATTTAATTGAGGCACATTCTTTGTTGTTGAAGAAGTTTCTTGGTGGAGAATAAGCTAGATACAAATACAGTTATAAAAATATTTAATCTCGAGTATTGGAAAATGTTCAAAACAAACCACTTGTGGAAAAAGTGCTGTGTTATAAAATGTGGATTTTATTTTGTCATACATCCTTCAAATAGGTATATCTCATCTTTTCTATAAAATGAAAGACTATTGAAGTTTTCATGATTGTATACAGTTTTTGTGGAAAAACAAATCTTTAATTATGGAATATGGTTGCCTTAACATAGAAGTTCATCTAATTTGCATTTTGAGCATTTTAATATAAAATGAGTGCTGCAAAGACAATCCCATAAAAATACAACTGTTGATCAGAATGTCATCGTGTACAAAACTATTTCATCTTTCTTAGCATTATAACATAATTAGTTTTAAGAAAAATGTGTAAACTAAAAAGTGTATGTAATACTTATTAACAGTCATAGAATATATAAAGCCTTGACTTGATCTGTCTATGTACCAAGCATAGAACATGTATAACTTTGACTTGACCAATTTTAATTGGTATAAAACATCTAGAACTTTGCCTTTACCCATGTTACCAGGTATATATATAACATAGAATTTTGGCTTGACCCATCTTAATCGGTATAAAACATGTAGAACTTTGACTTTACCCATGTTACCAGGTATATATATCTATATAAAATAGAACTTTGGCTTTTTCAACCTTAACAGCAAGTATCACAGAAGTTCCGCATGACAATAATATACATGTCCATAATCCTGCTGTGTCTTATACCATGCACTCACATCTTTAATTATTGTTTATACACAACGAATCACTGTTTTTAACTTAATGCATTGAACTGAGTATGTGGAATAAAAGTAAGTCTTGCTGATGCAGAAGATGGTTAATTTACATGTAATTCTTTTTATGTAGATATGAATGAGGTTTATAACATATCACTCAGTGTACTAAGAAATTGGACTTAGCTTCTAATATATAAAAAATTAAATTATTTAATACATATATAACTAGAAATAAGAAGCCTAATTTCAATGTTCTAGTCATAATTTTCACCTGCAATTTAATATTTTGTAGGCTGAGTCTGTACAACAGCATCTTGTGTTGACTCTGTTTCGAGCAGTTGTGTGTAACGTTAGAACAGATATTATCATTCCTCAACAGCAGGAGCTATTGCAGATTCTCTCAGACCTCATGATATCAGAAGACTCAAATGTATCTGTCACAGCCTCGCAGTGTGTTGCTGCTCTCATTAATAAGATGGAAGCAGGTGCCAATTTTTCTATTTGTCTAGATACAATCACACAAAAGTTAATAATGACAGTTGAAAATGTTACAAAGCAGAAAGCAAGAGAATCTGCTGTGAAAGGATGGTCCTGGCTAACAAAGGCATTAGTTTTAAGAGGTGATTCCCAGATGGAATATCTTATAGAAAAGGTAAGCACAAGACCAACATATTAGATAAAATTCTACACATGGTAAGTATTAATTACATGTTCCAGTTACAGCAATCATATACATAACTGTTGGATTATGATACAATAATCTTTTGTGTGTTTACTAATCTAAAGTCATTTGTAATTTGGCAGCGGTTCTTTGGTTTTAACTTCAGTGAATCTGACTATGGTAATGTATCACAGTTTTGTATCCAGTATTGATTGTGATCAGTTGTGTTGGATAATTCATTACTTTTTTGTTTTTAATATATTATTTTGTTTCACTACAAATGGAAATGTTCTAAGTCATATTCATGTACTGGATACGTCTTATTTTCTTGTTCATGGACCAAGAAGCAGATTTTTCATTTCTGAAATATGAACTCTGTATCATGCTTCAAGCCACTTGAATACTTTTGGTTCATGACTTTCAAAGAATATGAAGGTGGTTTGCTGAAGAACCTTTTTTTTCTGGTGTTGATAATTGTTGTTCAGACTTAGTGGCAAAGATTGTAAATATTTATTAATGTATTGTAAAATTAACATAAGGTAAGGTCCTTTTTTATAGCATGTAAATTTATAGCAATGAATTTCTTCTATTTTGACTCATTGTGGATATGTCATTAAGTGTTTTTTTATGCACTCTTTATGGTTTATTGTTCTTAAAAACATCCACAAAGTCAGTTCTCTTATTCTTGGTTTGTAAAGCTGTGATACCACTGGCACTGCAGAGAAAACAACTTGTTTGGGTTTCCACAATCTTTTCTTTAAGGCTTGTCTTAGTACACTACTTACAAAAATTAAAAGATAATGAGGTTTTAATATGTTGTTTTGTTTAAGTTGAAGAAAAAACACAGATGTTCAATATTGACAAAATTATTTATTTAAAATATCACAGGTAAGCAATATCAAATAACAAAAAAGCAAATTTAATGAAAAATGCCAATATTAGGCTGCACAAGTATCAAAGAAAAATAACTTAAGATAAAAGTTCATAACTGGTAGGTTCTCTTATTGTTAATGACTTCTCTGCATCTGTTCCTCATACTGTTGTAGTTATAAAAAGATGAACAATAAGTAGCAGGATGTCATCCACGTAACATCTTACTGTGAGAGACCCTCCATCCACCACCTAGAGATCTGTATGCCCCCTGCATGCAGATGCCCCTCTCAAGGCATCATCTGAGTACAGTACAGGGATCCATTTCTGAAGGGTCCAGGTAACATGTTCCTGAGAAACTGCCAGCTGGGCTGTTTAGTATGTTGGGGTTGTGCACACACTATAACTGCTCTCCCTAACAAGTCCCATACATGCTTAATGAGATTTAGGTTTGGTGACTTATCAAATCAGTTCAATACCTCTATTCCTTCATCCTGCAATAATTGCTGCATGATCCTGGTAGTGTGGTGACTGGGATTATCCTATTTAACTCGTCTCCAACAGCACCAGCAAAAAAGGTGAACAATAGGTTGCAGGATGTCATCCACATAACATCTTGCTGTCACAGACCCTCCATGCACTACCTAGAGATCTGTATGCCCCTGCATGCAGATCCCACCCCCTCAATTCATCATGGTGGACAGTGTCTCCAGACCATCAAATGTCTATCATTTGAAGATACATAGAACTTACTTTCATCTGAGTACAGTACGGGGATCCGATTATGAAGGGCCCAGGTAACATGTTCCTGGGCAACTGCCAGCCGGACTGTTCAGTACCTTGGGGTTGGGACAGGTGCTCTAACTGGTATTCTTAACGTGTTCCTAACCATTGAGCACAACAGTGGCTTGCTGAAGCTTGTTCCTGAGGCCACTAACACTGCTGACATGGTTTCTGAGGGCTAAATTCCATAGATATTGGTTGTTTACTGCACCTGTAGCCCTTCTGTGACCCTGACATGGCCTCCTGGTGTATTCTATTGTGGCCTGTTAACTGCACAACAATCTGGTGACCACAGATTGCGACAGAACAACCCTTATGACCTGTGGCTCTCCTTTAGCAGTGTGACAGAGCTGCTAACTTTTAGTTTCATGTAATTGGTTTCTAACAGCTTGCATGCTCCTTGCAAAAGTCAATATCAGCAAAATATTCTATAAACCTAGCATTATATCAACAGGAAAGATTTTTTTCCAATCAATCAAAACTAGCCTTTTGCTTTGTAGAATTTGTATCATTTCTCATAAAGGCAAGGAATCATTGGTACATAAACTTGTAAACTCTAGGTAAAAATTGTGTAATTCTCTACAATAAACATGCTAAATATGAAAAAAGACTGATAATCTAAAAATATATAAATTTAAAAAAAAACTCATTATCTTTTAATTTTTGTGAGTAGTGTATTTGTAATAAATGAATAAGGAGAACTAGTGAGCTGGTT
>NW_013666264.1:100108-100956 GCF_000517525.1 Limulus polyphemus
AGGAATTTGTTTTATTATTTCAATAATAGAATCTTCAAATTATTTCAGCTAACTTCATGGTTAGAGGATGAAGTTTTGGGAAGAACAGCGGCTGATGGATTTGTCACAGTCTTGCAAGAAGTTCCTGAGGTAATGTAAAAATGCATTGTTAACGTTTTACCTTCCTATTTGAAAATATAAAGCTTTGAAAATCCATCGAAGCAAACAATCTTGTTTTTTATCAAAGTTTGAGAAAAATGCATTCATAATGACCATTTCTGAATTTTAAGATTTATAGTGTCAGTTATTCTATAGATATTGCTGATGTTAGAGTGACTTGTTATTATTACATATATTTTAGTTTAAGTTTCTAGTGATACACTGGCTTGTCAAAGGTAATTCAATATATTCTTATAATGAAATTTAAGTTATTATTGACAAAGTCCAAGTCGAAATTCTGAATTAAGCCAAACTTTCAGAAATAGAAATAAGTTACTTTAGTCATGTATTAACACGGCATGCATTTTTGGTTGTTACAAACTGATCAGGAAGTGTAAAGTAGAGTTGTGATAAATATTAGAGTGAACATTGTAATAAAAATGTTTGTAAGCCAGAACATTATAAGTTTGTAAGAATAATGAGTAATGAAATAAATGCATGTTATACATCAGGGATGGTGAACGTATGGCACGCAAGAAAATTTTCTTGGCATGTGGAATTCACTGCCGTCCCAGTTTTGTTTTACCCGACCAATACATATATATATATATATATATATATCTGAAGGCATAGAGATTGTATATGTCTATAATTAATTAATTATATGTAAATATTTATAATACATAAATTAATAATAATAACAGTAATTT
>NW_013666264.1:100966-102309 GCF_000517525.1 Limulus polyphemus
ATATATATATATATATATATATATATATATATATCTGAAGGCATAGAGATTGTATATGTCTATAATTAATTAATTATATGTAAAATATTATAATACATAAAATTAATAATAATAACAGTAATTTTGCTGCTCAAAATTTCCATGGGCACGAAAAGAATTTTCCAAAAATTATCTACAATTTGGGCACATGCTCTCAAAAAGGTTTGCCAGCCCTGTTATACATCATGCCATATGAGATAATATAAAGATATTAGCATGTGAAAAAGGATCTCTCTGAACTATAGTTATTGTTTTACTAGGTGCTTAGTCAGTCTAGTCATGCCAATGTCAAGATTATGTATCCTCAGAGGTTCTTCCTCAGCACACTTCCTAAGCTCTTGGAGAGTTTTAATGAAGCACAACCAGGTATGTTTCCCTCATTCTTTGTTTGATTTAAAACCAATTATTTTCTACAAAAATAGCTGAGAATGAAATATCATACATTAAATCAGTTTTAATATGATAATAGTAAAGCATGCCAAACTGAGAAATTTCACTTACTACTTTTTGTGTTCTAAATTCAGTTGTGGGAGGTTTTCTCTTAACACGGTTTATACTCACATGGAAAAGTGCTCAAAAAATGGCTTCTCATGCTAATGTTTTGAAATAGTTCTTGAAAAACAGTGATATGTCTCCGGACTTACAACACTAGAACCCAGGTTTCGATACTCGTCGTGGGCAGAGCACAGATAGCCCATTGTGTAGCTTTGTGCTTAACCTCAAACAAACAATCAGTTCTTGAAAAATAAACTCTTTCTTAAACAATTGTCTTTCATCATATGTTTTAATTAATCAAATTCTTTCTGTACCATTGAAAGCTACAAATATAAAATCTAAAAAATGGAGAGTATAAAAGGCCAAAGGAAAATAATTTTTCTCCCTTATTGAATGATACCATATAACACCAATCTCTAGTTATTGCCAAAAGTAGCATCCCTCTTTTTTTCTTTGTAATGTTTTTGAAGATTTCAAAGTATTTTCTTCTCATTGAAATACCACAGAAGAATAAATTGTATATATGAATCTAAGTTTCAAAATGGACAGCAACTGCCTGTTGTAGAAACCTACAGTGTAGAAGGACGACGTTTCGAAAGTCTTCCGCCTTTTATCTTCAGGTCCTTGTAGAATTAAGAGCTTAAATCTTGTATACTATTAAAATATGGATTATTAGCTAAGAGTTTATACTATTCTAATTAGCATAACATAGACAAAACGTAGTTTAATAAAATTTTGAATGTAATACACTAAAACCTTATGTCATGTGCAGTAAAGGATACCCAGGGCAATAGGATTAAAGGAAGATC
>NW_013666264.1:103297-119950 GCF_000517525.1 Limulus polyphemus
TCAAACAATCAAATTAACCAAAAGGAGAATAGGCAGTTTCCTAAGAACCTTTGTTGGTTACGCTTTTTTTTTTCCTCAGATAAAAGTGAAAACTGTAGTATATTGAAAGCATTATATTTCATAAAAGGTTTTGGAGAGTAAAATTTCAATTAAAAGAAACTGTGAAGAAGAGGAGCCCACTGTAGTCTTAATCTGGCCCTGTGTACATATCCATTGTTTACAGTACAGAGTAAATGTTAGTGTTATTATGCTATATATATATATATAGGAGTTTTCTGCAAAATTGTTAATTTTATCTATTTTTTTCTGAAGTTATTTTTAGTTATCAAGTAAAACTGAAGTTTCACCTTCTTTATATTTTTTTTCTTGGAAACTGAAAATTGACTTCTCTTTTTGTTTTTAACATGTAGAGAAGAAAACAAACTATCTATTAGCAGTTAGTGGACAGTTGAAGTTTCTACCTCGACCAGTTTTAAAGTCAGAGCTTGTTAAGGTAAGTATTTACTAAACATATCCATACTGAAAATGTACATATGAAAGTAGGCAACATTTATATATAATATATATACTTGAGAAGGAAACTAGTAAGCAACTTATAAAACAATATGTAAGCAGAATATATATAATAATTATTTTGGACTTAGCATTATAATAACTGATGCTATGTAAAAATACAGAGAAAATTTTCGTCATTTTACATTTTGGTTTCCTTAATTCCGAAGGTATGAAAACTTGACTCTTTTTTTTTATTACATTAAAACAAAAACTAATTATGGCAATGACATGCACACAGTAATATTTGGAAAAATTACAGACTTTACAGCCTGTTATAATAAGTGATCATTTAAAGATATAACTTTGGCTCCTCTGGATTCAATCATGAGTGTTGACTGGCATTAGCATATCAGATCTGTAGAGGCTTCAAAAAGAATTAATCATAAACAAAATGGAATACACTAAAAAACACAGGCAAAGGTTGGGGTATCTAGAAATAGTTATGAAGAAAACAGCAAGTTACCAATCTATATAGCTAAGCAATTACAGCTAATTGTATAAATTCATTCATTTCAGGGCTTCTAGGATCTTCCTTTAATCCTATTGCCCCAGGTATCCTTTACTGCACATGACACAAGGTTTTAGTGTCTTACATTCAAAATTTTATTAAACTACTTTTTGTCTATGTTATGGTAATTAGAATAGCATAAAATCTTAGTTAATAATCCATATTTTAATAGTATACAAGATTTAAGCTCTTAATTCTACAAGGCAATATTTAAAAAAATCCTGAATTTCCACTAGTATGACCCATGTGACACATTTTTTCTTAGCGTGTCATCGTCCCTATTTTATCCATCACTCCCTTGAAAAAGCACAAAATTAAATGTAAATTACTCTATAAAATCGTTATTGCTCAGACAAACCATCATTTTTATAGTCTTCAATTTCTATCATATAGAAAATCAGACCCCTCCTGTCACATCCTCTTTCACAATTCGTTGATAGTTCTGTCTTACGTTTCATTATATATTACCTATAACCAACAGAAAGTCAAGGTTTTCATCTATCAAATGATGTATTGTATAACATTGTATTCTGAACAGAATATCAACAAATTTCACTCGCAGTACAAGATTAGTTCCCATGGGAAAGTTAACAACAGGCTTCGATGAATTTGTAATGACTTGTGGCAAAGTTAGAAAGCCAGACAAATTTAGAGAGGTAAGGGAATTTGTCTACGTTTTGCATGTTATTAGTTTATATTTTTGGTGAATTATTTAATTAAATAAAAATTAAGTGCATTACTATACTATAAAAAAATTAGGCAATCGAGAGCAATCAAAAAAAAGATTGGGTAAGTACTCTATTTCTTGTTTTTCATATTTATTATTATTAAAGTAACAAAAATCTAAAAATATGGGTCTTTTTAAGTTATTTAAGACTAGATTAGGAAAATAAGTAATAAAAATAATATAATTAAAATGGTTCATGAGGCATGCATGCAAGAAGCTCATGTGTAATGTAATTTGATAGCATAAAATGACCTGCACATTCCCCAAGTGATTTACAACTTATAATGGCATGAATAGTAGTTAGACATGGTTCAAAGGGCAATAAAACAATAAAATTTAATTATAAATAGATGTATACAGTTAAGAATTTAGAGCTACTTAGGATAAATGAATGCAGTTTTATGTAACAATTTTAAGTCATTCTAAAAAGAAAAAAGGGTAATTTAGGTTTACTTTGTTTGTTTTTTTTGTGATTACGCGATCGGTCAAATTGACCAATCCCGTTTTCAGATAGAGTGAGAAAATAACAAATAAACTATAAAGTTTTACTGAAAAAATCGTTTAAAATTCATTTAGGAGGCTTTAGCAATTATCCAAAGGAAATTTGAGATTTTTCAGAGGAGGAAAGTATTTTTAATATTAACATGAAAATTACTTTGCACAAGGACTATTCAAAACAAATACTCGGTGTATTCATGGACAAATCTTTATTTTATTTTATTAAAAATACTTCAGTAAAAAATATGACTTTTTTGTATGAGAAAGTCTTGTAATATTAACTGGAACTACCAAATTTTGTGAAGATGTACACACTATATTGAGAGTTATAAGTATTAAATCTATAAAGACTTTAAATGAGTACAATAAGGTCATGTGGTCAGTCAAATTGACTGAGCCCGTATTGAAAGAGTTAACCCTATCATGATGGGCTTGGTATAAAATAATGAGTTCGTATACACATTTCCACACGATAAGTACTTATACTATAAACTTTAATGCAGCATGTGTATCTCCCAAAATTTGGTAGACTTATAGTAAACATTACAAGTCTTTTGTACACAAAAAAATCAGATTTCATAATAAAGTATTTTTACTAAAGCTTTGTTTGTGAATATATTGAGTTACTAATCCAAGTGTGAAGTGATTTTCATGTTATGATTAAAAATACTATTCTTCATCCCAAAAATCTTAAATATCATTTGTGTATTCTCTAAAACCTAAATACATTTCAAATGCTTGTTTTTAGTAAAACTTTATATTTTATCAGTTATTTTCTCTACCCTAACTAAATCTAAATTACCGTTTTTTTCTTTCTAGAATGACTTCAAATTGTAACATGAAACTACATTTGTTTATTCTAAGTAGCTTTAAACTCGTAACAGTATATATCTATTTATACTTAAATTTTATTGTTTTATTGCTCTTTAAATCAACAACTACTACAATTCATGCCATTATAAGTTGTAAATCACTTGGGGAATATGGAGCTCACGTTCCGTTCCGTTATCAAATTACGATACCCAAGAGCTGTTCGCATGCATGCCTCATGAAACATTTTTATTATATTATTATTATTTATTTTACCTAATCTAACTTTAACTAACCTAAAGACATCCCTATTTGTAAATTTTAGTTATTTTTGTAATAATAATTAAAGAATAAACATGAAAAACAAGAAATATAGTACTTACCCAGGTCTTTTTTTTTTTTTTGTCTGTCAACTGTCAATGACACTTAATCCTACTTTTTTTATTTTATTGGTAGTAATGCACCAAAGAACGTAGAATAATAACATGCAAATAGCAGACAATTTCCCTTGACTATAACAATTTTTCTGGCTTTTAAACTATGCGACAAAAACCGTTACAAACTCATTCAAGTTATTATATTTGCAAAGGGAACAAAGCTTGTACTAACTGACAAATTGACAATTCTATGTTCAGAAAACAACGTAATATAATACATCATTTGATAGATGAAAATCTTGGCTTCCTATATGTTATACATAATATAGTATTACGTGTAAGAGAGAACTGTTAACAAATCCTGAATGTTATAGGGATGTTATAGGTGGGTGTGGCAAGAGGTGTCTGATTCTCTATATGATGGCTCAGTCACCAAACAAGATTGAAGATTATAACAATTATGGTTTGTTTGAGCAATGAGAATTTTATAGTGAGGAATTTATGTTCTATTTTGTACTTATTGGAGTGGTGGTGAATAAAATAGAGAATAGGGGATGCCTAGAGAAAATGTCATATTTCTCACACTAGTGGTAATTCAGAATTTTTAAATATTGCCTTATAAATTTAAGAACTTAAAACGTATACACTATTAAAATATGAATTATTAGCTATGATTTTATGCTATACTAATTGGTATAACATAAACAAAAAGTAGTTTAATTAAATTTTGAAAATATCTTGCTAAAGACCATGACATGCGCAGTTAGACCCACCCTTTGCGAAAGGGTTAAACATTTAACCTATCATAAAATTATATCTAATCATTGCCAACTATTAAAATGTTTAGTAACTGCATAATTTTGTATATTTGTAAGTTAGAAATTATTTTAAAACTTCTAAGATTTACATAGGAATCATTAATAAAGCTTCAAACTTGTCTCAATCACCTAATTAGCTTACAGTCATATAAAAATGTGTTACACTTGAATGTAAGCTATAATAAGTTGTTTTATTTATTAATAAAAATGTATTTATTCCATTAGAAAGTATAAACTGTTCTACATTTTCAGTGTTGTGGTTAAATGGAAACAATCATTTTGTTAGGCAGGTGATATAATACACAGCATTCTATTGTGTTAAAATAATTATTTATGTGGGTAAGTCTACAGAAGAAAAATAAATCAATATCTTAACCAGAAAAAAAAATTATATTTGTCAAACTTTTGCACCATAATAAACAATGATATTCTATAACTCTGTAAGTAAATAAACTGTGGTATTATTGTAAAATATTAGCCACAGTTACAGAGAGAGGTTCTATACAATGTTGTATAAAACTGTTTCAATCTGTTCTTCAACAGTTGCTTCCTGTTCTGCTTCAGTCACTAAATTGTCCAGACATTGATCTTCTGGGAACAACATTGAGTAACCTGGCTGACCTTTTGACTGAATCTGTTTTGCTTTTTGAGCAATATATCCAAACATTGGTTCCCCTACTTGTAAAACTGGTGTCATGTCAGCAGTCTATGGTTTGTAGCTTTGATCTGTTGATTAATATGAATGCTATAGTACTACATGTTGGTCAAGAGAGAGAATCTATTAATCAAGCACGGGAAAAAATTAATTATACTAAAAGCTATAATGTTAGTTTTATAACACAGAAGAAGTAGAATGAGTTTCTTTGAGAGGTTTAATTTTCTAAAAGTATGCTATCAACTAATATATGTTTATTGTATCCAATTAAAACAAAAACTATATATATCTAGGTTTACCTCTATCTAGTTGTCAAACAAATACATTCAGTAAAGTCACTTTGCTGTATTCAAAGCTCTAACAATTATAAGCTGATCAAATACAAACAAGTGTTTATTATGAAATTAATAGAGAGCAGAGCAAAATTGGATTAGAGAATTAAAATTATTTAATACCAGGGAAAAAACCATCTCCAAAATAACTTATGTAGATAGAACTCCCAGTGCCAGTATTACAAGTATCAGAACAACTTGAAGGTATTGCAGAAACTAAATTATTTTATTCAAAAAAATTATATGTTTAATTGTAACATTTCTGTAGAAACTGATTATACCAAACATATAATATCAGGCTTTAGGAATAAATTGGTGTAGTCCATAGTTTCTGATTAGACATTTAAAACAAATAGTTTGATATAGGACAGATATTTCACATACCTTATAAAATAATTTGACACAGTACAAACTTATATGTACAGGTATAAGAAAAATGTCTCATGAGACCTTAGAAATAGACTGATAACCATGTAAATATATCTGTTCAGTTCCTATAAACAGTTTGATACAGGGCTAATATGTTCAGTAGTGTAGTATATCCTTTAGGACAAACACATCATCTTAGACTTTAGAAATAGTTTGGTGAAGTACAAATGTATCTTTACAGGCCTTACAAATAGTTTGTTGCAGTACAAATATATCTGTACAGGCCTTACAAATAGTTTGTTGCAGTACAAATATATCTGTATAGACCTTCAAATAGTTTGGTGCAATATATATATTTCAAACCTTACAAGTAACTTTGTACAGAGCAACTGCATCTTCTCAGATATAACAAATAATTTAGTATGGGACATTAAGCCAAACAGTTGATATGGCATTAAAGTGCTAAATGCTTGCTGTCAGTGTGAAACATTTCACATATAAATCGTATTTAGAATAGGTAAATAATTTGACTTGGCAACACTTATCATCAACAAGCTTCGAACTGTGTGTCTCCATCTACAAGCAAACAGGTATCATCTGACTATTGTTGGAAGGATGTTGTTAGTGTAAAGTAAGCTCCAAGTATCATTTAGACAAGTTTTAAAATCATAGAATTGTTGATAGAATAAAAAACATGGACTAGCCTGGTAGCTAGGATGTTCGACTCGCAATCTTGAGTGTCGGGAGTTTGATTCTCTGTTGCTGAACATGTTCATCCTGTATGGTTACCATCTGAGTTGGCCACCCAGGTGTAAACATTTTTGACCTACAAACTAGTTGGGATTAAGATCATTATGGAGAAGAAGAAGATAAAGAATATGGATATTTCTGAAGCCTCTTAATTCCATTTCCATTACAAGCACTTGAAAGATATTTAACAAAGTTTTTCATCAGATATTGCCTAAAAGTTGTTTTAAAAAAAAAAGTGTCATAACCCTAACTATCGGTTGGGTTTGAAATAATCAAATACAGAAGTTGAATACATTATATTCAAACAATTTTAAGTCTTTACCATAGACTGGTGACTTGAATGGTATGTTTTGATATGGGATGATTTTAATACCTATTTCACTCTCCAGCTGCATAAGGTACATGTGACAGTGTTGAAAGAATATGTCATTGAAGCAACTTGCATCACCTTTTAGTAAACTTTACAAGTCCTTTGGACATAAATTCAGGTTTTAAGTATTTTTACTAAAGATCTACATGGTATCCACAAAGTCCTCTTCCGATTTTAAAAGTTTATTAGAACAAAACCAAAAAAGATAACATAATGCAGTTTCATGTATTATATTACTTAAGAAATAGAGTTCTATATGCTTTTCAGTACACCTTAACATGTGCACCGTTAGTGGCCTGTAGCACATCCAACCGATATTCCATGTCAGTCCACATGTTGGCCACCATATCCTACATCACTCTTCTGATGCCATCAGTTATCCTTGTACGAAATGTTTCAATTTCAGCAACTGGGATCTGGAAAATATATACTTGACATACCCCCACAAGCAGAAATCTAAGGACATAATATCAGGAGACTGTGGGGGACCAGGAAACTGGCCCATCACATCCAATCCATCTGTCAAGGAAGTTGTGTACAATCAAACACCAGTGTGGAGGTACACTGTCTTGCTGAAAAATAATGAATGATTGCAACTCTTCCAACTGGAAAATCACATAATCGTCCAGCATGTCAAGATGCACACTATTTGTAACATTATGCTCAGCAAAGAAAAATGGGCCTATCACCTTATCGTGCATGAGTCCACACCAAACATTACGTTTTAGGCTATCAAGAATGTGTTCACGAAAATCGTGGGTTTTCAGACCTCCATATTCATACATTATGGTGGTTAACTCTTTCAGACACGTGAAAGGTGGTTTCATCAGAGAACAATACCCTTTTAAGTACTCATTGTCTTCATCAATCAAGTTCAGCATGAAACATTCAAATTCATATCACTGAGGCTTATCATTTGGTTGTAAAGCTTGGACTGTTTGCATTTTATATGCATAAACATGCAATCTCTTGTGAGGACTTGGTATACCATTGATCTTGGTAGCTGGAGTTCAGTTGAAGTACGTTGAATAGACTTTCTAGGGCTGTGTTGGAATATCTCCTGGACATTAGCAGTGGTTTTTTTCAGAAACACTTGGACGTCTACTTTGAGGAAGGTCAATCACACTTCCTGTGTCCTGAAACTTCTGACACCACCTAATGATGGGTTTGAAGGATCCTTGCCGTATTGATGAAGGTACTTCTATTGAACAGTTGTCACTGATCTCAACTCTGCAAACCAGATGACACATTGAGCTTTCTCCTGTGTAGTTGCCATCTTCATTAAAACTTCAATCTTTAGCAACTGGGCACTCCAATTACTATCTGTAAATAAAAAAAAAACTTCATTAGTTAAGCAAAAAGTTGCTCAAAACTGTATAATTCTAGCTCTTTTGGGCTTTGTTGTAATATACTTTTAAAACCAGAACAGGACCTTGTGGACACCCTGTATTTCTGAGTGAAAGTGATTTTCATGTTAGGATAAAATATACATTTTTTATCTTACAGTTTTCAAATTGCAGTTGTATAACATCTAAAACCTTCTAAACGAATATGAAAAGTTATTTCTGTACACACATACACACACACAAAGCATACATTGTCCTATAACTTCATAAAAAGATGCATACTTTGTTTTATCTGTTATTTTCTCTGCACTAACACTATGTAGGCTTGATCCATTTTATCTACATTGTAACCATCACAGAAAAATATGAAATAAATGTAAATTACCCCTTTTGCAGGTGTTAACAGAGAGATGTCATTATTTATCCTAAATAGCCTCAGGCTCATTACAGTTTACATCTAATTATTTTTTTAATTTTACTGTTTTGTTGCTCTTTGAAACATGTCTAACTACTAAACCCATATTACAAGCTTAAATAATTTTTTTAGTTTCATAAAGCACTTGCAGCTCGTGTGCAAACTTTGCTTACATATTTTTTATTTAACTTTTATCATTTATGTTTTCTTGTCTAACCTAACAAGTTTCTAATTTTTACATTTAGTTACGTTTATAACAAGAAATAAACACAAAAAACAAGAAATTTAGTACTTGCATCTAACCTTTCTTTTGCTCTCAACCACTGATAAAATTTTAACCCTACTTTTTGTAATGATAGTAGTAGTATATAAAATATTTTTTTTATTTCAGATATTCAGTTATTTAAGAACACAAAAAGATAACACACACACAAAGCATACATTGTCCTATAACTTCATAAAAAGATGCCTACTTTGACCTAACTGCATTCAAAGGGTTAATCCCAGACATTTATATGAATTTAACTAAAACATTTTAAGCCATATGAAATATATTATTATTTTACCATTGATACAGAGAGTAAGAATGCAAGCATTGAAATGTTTAGAACTTCTGAGTGCCCTCCCTGATCTCCATCTCCTTCCGTACCGCCAACAAGTGATTTCTGAGTTAGTGCCTGCTTTAGATGATCACAAGAGAATTGTAAGAAAACATGCAGTCCAAGCAAGATGTTCATGGTAAATCCTTTAATTATCATATCCTGGGTATATTAAAGTACTTTAGCGTTATTGCTGTGACCAAAGAATTTGTTTATAAACAGAGACTTCGATTATTCCTAGTCTCACAAATATTCTAAAGTTTTTATCGTGTAAGCTGTGTATTAAACATGGATAGTTTTCTTTCTTTCTTTCTTTCTTTTTTTTTTGAGCGGTATGAAGTTGATGTTAAAAGAAATACACACCTATATCTGATCAATATCTATACAAAGAATGTTGTCAATTAACAACATCAAATTAAGTTTTGGAAAATTAATCAAACTGGTTGTCATATAATGAATTACAACTTGAGGTATTGGAGTTTTTTTTATCATCCCAGAAATAACTATGTCAGTAAGATGTAGTGATGATAATATTTAAAATGCTATGTTGGATAAATATTTTTTGAGAATATGGAAATGAGCTGTAATTGTTTGGAAACAATAGTTTGCACTTACAGCTTATAATACAACCTTTTTATTAGTTCAGGTAACTGAAGTTCATTAAACTTTCCATTTTATAATTTGTTTTTCTTTCACCTTGGAATAAGAAGTGCATAAAATCTTGTGTTTAAAATATTCTTCTTCGTAAATAAAGCAGTGTTAATACTTTGAAATTCTTGTATTCAGAACCAAGCAATAATATTATAATTTTAACCTCACTACAGCACTGACTTGTTACTTAAACTTTCAGATAATTTGTTAATAAAGTATTTCATGTTCAATCAGTTTGCATGTAGTATCTAATCTTTACATTTTGTGAATGTTCTACTAAACATTTATTAGTGTGATGTGGTACAATTAAAAATTTCTTTTTCAGGATTTTGATTGGACAGCCAGGAAAGTAAGGTTGATGTGTACAAGTTTCAGTCCTGTGTATATAATGAAAGAACTTCAGCAAGGCCCTAATGTTTTGTACCTATAAAATTAAAATCATGTTTAATTAAATAGTCTTTTGAGTGGCTTAAACTTTCATGTTTAATAGATAATCATATGAAAGAAGAAGTATAACACATCTTAAAATCTTTACGTAAATTATAGCAACTAATTACCAAATTTTATTTGTTTATTTTTGAACAATCCTTAGCACTGTTTAAAATAATGAAGCCACTGTTAAGTAAAAACACACAGAGTCAGATGGAAAACTATACTAGAGTGATTCAGAAGCTCATATATATACAGACAGTAGACAATTTGTTGACCTGATGTATACAGTTAAACACAACAAAAAAGAACCTAAGTGTAGGAATTCTCTCTTTGTATCTTATAAATTGTTCAAACAAAGTTAAAGTTTTAGTACCTGAGAATAAGCAGCCTGTAACAATCTTTTTATTTTCCAAACTAAAAGGACTTAGTGTGTTCAATTCAGATTGGAAAGCTTGGTAATCTGTTGGAAATTTTGAAAGCCATATACACTAAAATCATAATCATGTTTCTTTTGAAGATAAATGGAATAAAACAATTCAAATATAAACTAAAAAGTTTATAAACATATAAAGGACTTCTAAAAACCCACATTTAATTAATAATTTAACTAATAATTAGATCAAGAAAAGGTAAAACAATTCTTATTCTTTTTAACTGTGAATTTAATGTTTTAATGTGCAAAATTTAAATGAATATCATAAAAATTATTTTTCTTTCTTTAAATAGAACAAACATATAATCAACATATCTTTGGTACAGAAATAGTTTACAATTTTTAGGACACTGCTCTAACCACATTTTCATATAAAAAGACATCAACAACTTGATCATGAATCTTACCATTAAATTTAAAAAGTAGTTAGTTTTCTCCAATAACTTCATAAACACTTCTGTAATTAAACTATTAAATATTTTACCTTTTTTAAAAAGAGGGTCTACACTGATATTTATAACTTCATACAGAGATATGATGACATACAATGGTTCAATATAAAAACTGTCTTAGAAAAGTCAGAGCACTCTTTTTATTAAATGTTCAGTAAAATATTTTTCTGTTAAAAAGAAACTGCAATAAAGTTAAACGCCTTCACACTTATTAAATATTTCAGGTATTCACAAATAGTCCTAGACCAGTGGAAACAAACATCTTATAGCTGTTATAGTATAAACTGTAAGAAATCACCAGCTGTTATTAAGCCATCACGCCAAACATGCTCGCTCTTTCAGCCATGGGGGCGTTATAATGTGAAAGTCAATCCCACTATTCGTTGGTAATAGAGTAGCCCAAGAGTTAGTGGTGGGTGGTGATGACTAGCTGCCGTCCCTCTAATCTTACACTGCTAAATTAGGGACGGCTATCGCAGATAGCCCTCGTGTAGCTTTGTGCGAAATTCAAAAAACAAACTCTTATTAAGCAAAGGAGACAAAGCCCTACTAGATAGATCAAGAGAACAGGTATTAGCTGGAGTTATAGAATGAATTTCAATTGGGAATACTCCATCTGTCCCAAATGAGATAACTTATTATTTTAGAAAAACCATCTATGGGTTTAGTGATGGAAAACCTTGCAATGTATTGATCTGCATTAGTTTTACATTTACAATTGTTCAACCCAATTTGGTAATGAAAGGTGGAAAATTGCCTTCAGATATGAAGAAAGAAGAGGGGCTGATATGACATAAAGTTTCAGGAAGAGGAAAATTGAAATTACGTTTAGTGTAGGAAAATTTTCAACACCACAAGAGCTGTCGTGATTGACATTGAGCAAGAATGTATATTAAGAAATGACTTCTTATATAGACATGTGAATATAAAGTTAGGCTAGCTTGAAGTTGCTTCACAGCTTATGTCCAGGAAATGCCTGTTCATTATATAACAATTACTACACCATAGGTTACAATGGGGAGGGTGGTCATTGGACCACCAAAAAATGAAATACTCATACCAGGTATTATTAGGAGTAAATCTTCATCTAGTGACTGTATCATTGTGGAACCAAACACTTTGACATGTCCTGAGGGATTGATAGTTGGAAGAGCTCTTGTGGATCTAAAGAATAAAGATGTCATGCATGATTTTACCCGAGAAAGACTTAAATGAGCTTGTGTTTAAATGAAAAGTCATTATGATGTTAATACTGAGAAGATTGGGTTAACTCAAGATGACAGGGTATAGGTGAACCATCCCCAGCACAAAAAAGAACAAATTCCAAAGTTAAGTACGTGTTGAGAATAGCCATATGTTGTACTGAAAAGAATTGATGATGTGGTTTACAGAATTCAGAAGAACAGGTAGTCTGTGCCAAAGGCAATTCTCCATGATCATCTTTCGAAGTAAGTCTGAGAGAACAGCTAACTGGGTAATTTCAGAGAATAATATTGCTTGTGGAAAATCAACCTACTGAAGATTCTAGCCAGAAGATTATCAAGGATTAAGCTGTTAGTAAATTTGTTCAACCACTTACCCAGGGAGACTTCCTCTAGGGCCAGAACGACAAGTAACGACAGGAACAAGAGGCTATCTCATCTGTATACTATAACCCATTGAAAAGATAACAACCAAGAAAAAAAAAACTGTGTAAATGGACAGTTTAATGAACTGTTGTATTTGTGTAGTACAATTGTT
The DNA here is from genome assembly GCF_000517525.1 of Limulus polyphemus. Lineage (NCBI taxonomy): Eukaryota > Metazoa > Arthropoda > Merostomata > Xiphosura > Limulidae > Limulus > Limulus polyphemus. Next base: position 116,135 of record NW_013666264.1, read on the forward strand.
CGAGGGACTTCACAATCCAGGAAAGGGGGTAGTGTTGTAAGCTTTATTTTTTTGTATTTTAATTTGGGTGTTTCTGGAAAATTCGTGTATTGAGTAGAAAGTGAGTACGGTATAAATACGAGTAACGTGAAGCAGTGAATTAACGAGTAATGAGTTACTGTAAAGTTAATGAGTAACGAATGAGAAGTTAGTGAAGTATTCAGTGATTCAGATCAGTGTTAGTAGTGAGGGTTAAGGTGTGTATTCAGTTACTCGATCGACTAGCCGTGGAATTGTACAAATGAGTTTATTTGCAAGCTAGATGTAGTAACATTAGCGAGAAGTTTCTGTTGAAACTTTATTTGCGAACTTACGCCAACAACTTGTGTCGAAGTGAACGTAGTCTGTAGAAACCTTTTAAAGAAAATCTAGTTTGTTATCGTCACGTGGACTGGACTTGGCATTATTTTTTATCAAATAATTCAAAAGAATCCACCACATTACAACAATGTTTTACTTTTGAACAAGTCAGTTTGTGATCTTTGTTAATTGAAATATTATACACTATGTAATTTTTAGTACAAATATATATAATTATTTTATGCCTACTACAATACAAAATACGTGCGTTTATATAAGTTTGTATTCCACAGTGTTTACATTCTAGGCCTAATATCTGTGATAAAAAATCACGTTAACTACCAACATGTTCTTCCCATCTTCCTCTTAATTTGTCCCTACAAATATATGATAAACCACGTGAATGGAATGTAGTTGTCATTATCCAGATATTTTTAAGTTAAATTGAAAAATTCTTAGATTTTTTAAACTAAATGTAAGATTAGTTGTGAATTCTTCTATGTGCAAAACATGTCTTGCTATTTTCTTTTTTAAGTTTAATTTAGATATAATATATACTGCTCCCGTTAAAGTTGGAAGGCAGAGACAATAATATGCGTCTACTTCCCTTTGCAATATGTATAATTACTTTTACGCATTTTATCATGCATTGAAGTAATAATAGTTTATTAGCTATTAGTTTTCTTCCCAGTCCGTTTATAAAATGAAAACGGTATCTAATTTGTTAGGGCGGTTTTTACTTTTTAAAAGAGAGACTATTTACGTCATTGACAAGAAATACATTTTTATTAGAGCCACGTTTCTGCAGTCCCACTGCAGGTGTCGTCAAGCGTAACACTAACGTTATATAACGTGCATTTAAAAACGGACTCGTGTGTTCCATAATTGCAGTTATTACAATGTCGAATGTTACATATGTATTTAGTAATTTTTACTATCCTATTAAATGACAGTTCTAATTACATGAGATTAAAAGAAAAATTAAAAACCCAATATCATTATTATTATAACTTTGTAATGTATATAATGAAAAATATTCCAAACTGTATTATTTTGTAAACTTAATTTTAGATTGGTTTATTTACTTCTGGAAGAAAAACGCCCTGTCCCTATTCACGAGGGTCTTTGTTGAAGTATAAATAGTAAGGATTTATTTTATGTTTATTTTTCGAAGTGCTTTTTGTCAGTACTACAATATTTATGGCATATTCCTTGTATTGGGCGATTTTCGACGGTGTCGCTGTGTTCTGAATGGAATATTTTACTGCTGTTCTAGTAGTTCCACCTGTTGATAAAGATCAAAAAATGTGTACTTGCATTTTTGAATGGTCTGTAATGTGTTGATATTAAATCGTTGTAATATTCTAGAAACCTGTTCTGGGTTGTTTTTTTTTAAATAAAGCATACATGAGAATCGTTGGGTATGAACTTCATAGTATTAACTAAACGATTACGAAATTCCATAATTGGCTAAACACTTCTAGCATGTGAAGCAAATCAAATCCACAAAAATAAGGTTTACAAAAAACAACAACGTATTTTATCAGAAGATTCTCAACAAAGCCTTTTGGTTCAACTAATAATAGAAGCGAAGTGACTTCGACGTAACGCAAAATCTGGATTTTAAAGATTAATCACTGGATAGATTCTTTTAACATGCAGCTTGTGTAACTTATTTAAAGAGAGCAAGATATAAAATGTCCGTTTCCGAAGTTTTTTTTACGTGATTTGGATACTTTGGAGAATAACATGTGACTAAGGAGAACTTCTTATAATGAACTGATTAAACTTGTGCACGCATATGATGAAGATAATTACATTCATTCACCAAAACTGACATTTCTATTTTGTGGATATTCCCGGAAAATGGGAGAAGAAAAAAGTGTGTGTACCCAAAAGCACGAACTATACACTTGAAACTAAAGTATGCGTCAATTTTAGTTACATTGATTGCGCTAAATACAGTATTTTTACTTTCTTGAGATAGAGTTAAGACATTAAAATAATTAGATATGATATAAATAAGTAGACGGAACCCATTTTTTATTCACAGAAAAAAAAATTTTAGTCAAAAATAACTGTTTTTCACTGACGTATTAGAAGCACTACAAGGTAATTTTTGTGGTAATTTTTCATACACCCTACATTTTATACGTGTAATAACTGACTATTGAGAAGTGAAAAATACGAAACATGGCAACCGTGCACTGGACACTTAAGTGCAATAGTTGGCAGCACATTCTATAGCAAATATTGTGTTGGATTTTCTTTGCGAATGGATGTAACATTCATTCGAATAATCACGCTAACGTCTATGGATGTGGATTATCCTGGCCTCCAATGACACCTATTTTGAATCTTTGGGACTTTTTTTCTGGAATTATTTGAAAGTAATTGACACACTATAGAGGAGATTAGGTATGCTGTAACTCAGAAGTTTGGTGGAATTTTCCAGGACACAATTCACAGTATTGTACGCAATGATAGTCACGTGATATCATAGCGTGAATGACATACTCACATTTCATTAAATATCTCAAGTGTAATATTGCCAGGTTTCGTGCCGTTCACGTGTAACCTATAAAAACAAAACGTAGTGTACAAATAGTCATCTTGTGCATTTAATTGGAACAGTGACTTACTGGAGGTAGAATAGAAAACCTTTTTTAAATGATATCTCAAAGAACTGTGGTCATAATATGCGAAAACTAATGAGAAGGGAAATTAAACCGAGACTCAAAATATTCAGTTATTTAATAATAAGTGGAACAAACAAGATTTTACTCTTTAAGTTGAAGTATGTAAAATATGAAAAGTTGACTTTATATTAAAATAATATTCCTAGAGAAGTCGATACACGTATTGTATTTGTGACATATTGTACCTCGTAAACTTTCCTGGGGTCCATGTTTAAAAATTTTAAGTGCTCTTCTTTCAGAAACCGAATTATCTAAAATAGTTCAGTCTTAGGCAGAATTAATACAGAACGAAAGTAGTGATACTTATCGTGTTGAATGTTATCGGCTTTGGTTTTATTTAACATTTACTTCGATTTAGTGATGTATTGAATCTTTTTATGAAATTGTGTTCAAATATTAGCCTTTGTGAAACATTATTGTAGTACTAGGAAGAACAAAAATAAAATGTATTTTAAATTGCCATGAGATCATATTAAGCAACCGTGATAGTGTTGTGAACATACACAGTGTGGTCACAAGTAAATAGACACCATCTTTTCAGAAAAAATGAAATTTTTCAGTCATATTCCTTTCGCTTCGTGGAGTTCGTTGATCCTTTGGGGCATCGTGAGAATCATCTCGTCAATTTTAGATTGTGGAATTTTCGCCCACTCTTGCTTCAAAACTTGGAGAAGATCGCTCTTCGAAGTTGGATTTTTGGTCGTTTCTTGACTTGCCGGTCGAGTATGGTCCAGAGGTTTTCGATGGGGTTCATGTCAGGAGATTGGCTTGGCCAGGG
>NW_013666264.1:120950-128048 GCF_000517525.1 Limulus polyphemus
GATGCTCCTCTTGACAGCCCTTTTTGTCCTCTCCGATGGACCAGGACGACCCGGACACTGCTCAGTTACTGTTGAGTAGTTGGGATACGACAGTTTGACTTAATAGATAGCAATCAATTCGAGCAGGATCAGTGGCGGACTGGCCACAGGGGAAATGGGCGAAATCCCGATGGGCCCCCTAGAACTCGAGCAGTGGTGTCCCCGCAAATTTTATAATTTTACACTCAATAATATTTAAACTTTGTTCGTATATTAAAACCAGTGTCCTTTATCTATCTCGAATGACCAAAATGATGTAGAACGCTATAATAAACACTGAATGCATTTAGACCTATAACATACTGCCAATTTTTACATACCTTCTCGCAGGCCTTGCCACAGGTAAATGTAAAACACATTCATAGCCTCTTGAGTGAAGTGTTTTAAATGGGTAAACGTGTCGTATTTTGTAAACTACTAGTCTGTTTTTAGAATTCTGCATACCCAATAGACGAGAATTCACAGTAACATTCAACATATAAGCCTATATACTTGTGTAGATCTGTACATGCATGAATGAACTGACCTGCGTGCTGCATAGGCGTACATACAAGTTACAGCACCATACTTCTCTCCTGACTCTTACCTCATAGCTTTATGTTTTGAAGATATAACTATAACTGAACAGTGTGCTGTGGTAGTCCGGTATGTGCTTGGTAAGAAAGTAATTAAAAGACTGCTAGCTCTCATTCCCTCCCACGGCCACAGTGGTAGTGGACAAGGACTGTCTGATCAAGTAAAAAGCGTACTTGGAGATTACAACATTGCTATAAACAAGTGTGTTTCAAACAGCACAGATGCAGTAGCAGCTTTCCGTGGATAGTAAAGTAGCTTTCAGGCAAAGCTCTCTTCTGCCGTGGATACAAACGTCCACATGTGGTGCTATGCACATGTATTCAATTTAGTTTTGATAGATTCGACAAAGGTAGTGTTATAGATAAACCAGAGAAGCTACGCAAGCAGCTTTAAATGTTGCTTAAAAAAGGGATTAGGAATTGAAACTTTATTCTGTCTATCTAATCCTGCACTTCGTATATCCTTAAGTTATATTCTTAGATTTGGTTTTCCATCTTCAATTTAGAAATATATGTTTGCGTCGTAATTTTGTGGAGGAAAATGAGAAGGATAAGAACAAACATTGTTTACAGTCCTTCTAAAGAATGTATTAGATATAGTTGTATGAGATGGCGAATTCTACCTTTGTGTTTTATTTCTTGTAAAGGTTAGAACCCAATGAGAAAAAAAATCATTAATTAAAATATATCTGAATGCAATTTGAGCTTACGAGATATGCAATATTTGAGGTGTTTCTACTCACAAATCCCGATACAGTTAAAAATATAAGCACAGAAATACAACTTCTAAGAAAGAAACAAAAATAAAAGTGAAATATAATAAAGCGTGAAAAATATTATCAGAAAACTACAAATACTAACTAACTTATTGACTTTTTTGTTGTTTGACATTATTACAAATTGTCTACCATACCTGACTTTGGTTCTACAATGATGATTAAAGTAAGTTATGTCTCGACAATACAACCGGTTGTGTTAACAGTATATAAAGTCGACAACGAATAAGAAATGTTGCTACAGTTAGCTTTAGGCCTCCAAGTGGCTATCATTTCTAATTTCGGAAGACACTTGTGAGATCTTCTCTGTGCTCTTTTGTCGATATGCCTCATTTGGCCATGAAGTCAACCGGGCCCCGTTTTCTTCGGGTCAAATGGTAAGGATTAATCTTCTCGAGCAGCGATAACTCCCTGGCTTTAAAACATAATGCATTTACTATAGACTTATTTACACCAACAAATCTTAACAATGAATATACGAGACCATATTTTTTAGGGAAACACAGCAGAAGTTCTAATTTTACAAGTGCGGTTATATTTTTTGTAAGAATATTAAATTCATTTTCGAGAATTTTGTTTCGCGATGGAAAAAGGATTTGGCAATAGCCTGTACTCTCATGCTAATTAATAACTAATCGTAGAACCAGTCATTATAGAAAACTTAAGATGAGAGAAGACATCATAAAGTTCTTGTATGATGCTTACCACTTATAAATGAATAATTCTTTTAAAATATTACAGTGTCTTCTTTCAAAAAATGAACTAGGTCTAATTGTCTTCCGTTATCATAAGCCTCTGAAAGTTGACGAGTTTCATCTAAGCTAATTTATACGTCTTTCCGTTGGTTTATGTGCTTATTCCGCTATATCCGTCTCTTATGTTTATTACTTGTTTTCCTTTATAAAACCCTACAAATTGGAAAGTTAAACAAATTATATTTATATCAGCAAGTTTCATATATTATATTTCATCATTAAATTAAAGGTACGATGTTTAGATAAGTAAATTAAACTCGCGACCGATACATCAGTAAAGCAAACATCGAATGCAGTTGGAGTTGTTTTCATAATTGATTGGCTCAAAAAATGATTTAACTGTCGTTATCTCCTACTTTAATATCGCTCAAGTTATTTTGTAATAGATTCTACTGAGTAACAAAAAAATGTATAACATAAGAATATTTCAGCCATTCTTTTTCTGTTCATCGGAGCCAGCAAACATATCCATTATTATATTTTGTGTTAGCTTGTCTTCTTTCTAATACTCGCGAAATTCTACACAAAGATTACCTAAGCTAGCGTCCCTAATTTTAAACCAATAGATTAGAGGGAAGGAAGGCAGCCAGTCTAACACACTGATCATCATCTTTCGGGCTACCCTAACCGATTTGTGGGATTTGACCGTAAATTGTATATCGTAACTCACAGCCCCAAAGTGCGGAACGCGATTTTACGCAACGAGACGCGAACCATGGATCCTTAGATTAACAGTCAGACACAGTCTGGCCTGTTTAGTGTGACTTAGAATTGTGTTGATATGTACCCTGCATTGCGAAAGTACGTGAACTGTTTTTTCACATAACAATGTTTGCGTATATTTATCGATTATTTTGAAAAAAAATAATTAAGATAAAATAATGATAACTCCATTTTAATCTAAAACACTTGGAATTGTCGTTGTAAATTTCTTTTAACGAGTTTGATTCCTTATTTAATGGACATAATGAACAAAAGTTGTTTTCTTTATTTTTTTAGAAAGCCTCAACTTTAGTTACTGATATCAGATTTTCCATGAGTTCCTGTATCCTGAAAACTCTGCACAGTTCTTCATGTAACCACAATCTGGGTCTAAGAAAGAATACCCAATATAATTTGAAGGCTCTTACACCAGGAATAAAACGAAAAAAGTCCTAATAGGAAATATTTTAATGTAAGAATCGGTGTCGTAGCCAAGGTCGGCAAAAGTGTAAGTTGCCCTACAGAAATCTCCCGAATTTTTTGCGCCTTGGGCATCCACCTATATTGCCTTCCTTAGCATCGAAACTGAATTTGCGCGTGTCCTGCTAAGGGTTAAATGAGCAATGATGAATTCTTGATTTATAAAGGAACTGAAAAAATAAATTAGTTTGTTGCAGTAAGGGTGGTGAATAAGGGGAACAAATTATCAACGAACTGATGGATGCGAGAGTTATTACGTAAATCAATTATCAAGTATGTGATTTAGTTTGAAAGATAAAACTCACCCTGTGCGTAGAATGGGTAACCAGGCTAATCTACTATATAAAGGCGAAAAGTCGTCTGTCACGCCGATATCTTGGCCGTTGCGGTACCAATCAACATGCATCAAACGACGGGGCTTTCTGCCGCGACAAGCAAGTTTGTCTTCCAGCCATATATATATATGGTCATCTCTTTTAAGTATTGCTTGATTAGCATTTTGACTTCTGTATATTTTAAAGTTATTTTCAAGTGTTCTTCTGGATAAATTTTTATAGATTGATACATGCGAAAAACTGATTCTCAAAGACTTGGTCAACTGTTTGACCCTACAAATTATTAATTGTAATGGCAAAGGCAGTGAATTTAATTATGAATTTCGGGGTCTCTCTTTGGACTGTCTTCCTAGTTTTGGCTTTGCTATCCTGCTGAGCTGAAAAAAAAAAGCGCGCTTTAATTTGGGCATTTTCAAAATTGAAATGTGCTGCGGGTAAAACATACGGGTTATTGTAGGGTGTTCCGATTGGACAAAATTTAGAGATGTTGCGTAATTGTGTCTCCTTGACAACTAAGCAAACGTAATGGGAAATTATGATTCTTGTGCATCAGCAATACCAAACGGAGACCGCGCGTAAACACCATTCGATTTTATCACGATCTCTACCAACCTACCCTCAAATCTAAATATATGTCCAAAGTAGCGAATCGTCCGTTTTATATATATATATAGAAATAGGATAGTCATTCTCTATACATATATTGTTACTAGATTATAATTAATTTTAGAAAACATGTTCATGAAACATTTATTTAGATATAATTTTGAGAAAAAAAATCATTATTTCTTGTCATATGACATTCATCTTGTTGTTTATAAATTACTGCTTTTTTATGTAATTAAATACAATGTAGTGCCACAACATGATGCATACTTTTGGCCACAGACTCAGGCATGTACCGTATACATGCCTACACAGAGACCAGACCTAAGTGCTGTCTGCAATGTGAACATGTTCTGATGATATCCGGGAAACTTTAACGGTTTGACTACGCAACTGGTAAACACACGTATCTGTCACGAGCAACAGCGTTACTATTAGTTTTGAATTTTAAGTTATAAGTCCTCAAGCTTTATAACGAGCAACTGAATGGGGAAGTAGGAACAAATAATATTAGTATGAGGTTCTGCTGGAAAAGCTTGTATATTCCACTTATTCAAACGCTAAAGTATGATTTAATAATCTTGGGTAAGATATTTATATATGGTCTTTATCATTGTTTTAAAACTTTCAGTGTTGACTGGAAGAAGGAAACCATTTTCAAGGAAAACGACACACAACTTTAGATAAATGTTTCTTTATTCAACTCGATGTTTCGGTTTACGCCTTTTTCGAAGGTCTATGACTATGTTTATGATATAAAGCTAGTGATATACTACTTACACTGCTGTTATACAGTGTGATACACCTTAAACCATTATCAATAAAGAAAGCTAGTGATATACTACTTACATTGATGTTATACCGTGTGATACACTACTGTCAATAAGATGTCCAAAGATTTTTGAAAAAAGCGAAAGCCGAAACGTCGTGTAGAATAAATAAATAAATATCAATAGTCCTTCTGAAAATATAGAATATCGGAAGCTAGTTATTTCGTTATAGTTAACAATAAAAAAATAAATAATATCGAAAACTAGTTATTTCGTTATAGTTAACAATAAAAAAATAATATTGTTCCGAAAACTAGTTATTTCGTTATAGTTAACAATAAAAAATAATATTGTTCCGAAAACTAGTTATTTCGTTATAGTTAACAATAAAAAAATAACTTTTTGTTTTAGGTGACATTTAAATCTACTTGTTTAACAGTTATATACATCATAGATCCAAGAAAATTCATGCATAAGTTTTAGCTTTGAATTGCTCCAACACGAGAAGTTTATTGCTATGCTGTTGTTACCATTGGTACCATTTTTCTGTTGGGATAATTTTATTTTCCATTCAACCAAAATGTTAGACTAACCCTACCGGTTATGAGACTAACACGATATATATAATAAGGCCTTGTAAAATTAATTTATTTTTATAAATTTGCGGGAGGTTTTGTTAACTTGCATGCATATTTTTTCTTCATTTCGAAGCTAATGAAATGAATATTGTTGTTTAAGATAAATACCAAACGGCTCAAGTTACACGATAAATGACATTACCCCTAGTCCATGAATGTACATAACGTTCACGCGACACTGAGAACGTAAAAAAAAATGTATCTGGTTACCTGTTTTTGTTTTATCTCCGCAAAAGACCAATGTTTATGTATGCACTAAACAATATTTTGTATTATGACTACTGTAGCCAATATTTCGTTAGTTATAGAGTCTGTTTCTTTTCCAAAATGTCTGGCTTCTTCATTTGAAAGAACTAATAAATACGAAAACGGATATATTATCTGAGCTCGAATTCCATCGTGCACTAACAAAATCTAATTTTCACTTTCTTTACTTGCTTCTCAATAGATGGCAGCACAAAAGTAATGATTATGTTTCCAGAGAATGAGAGAGAGAGAATAATTGAATAAATATACAGTATTTAAAATTGCTTTGCTAAAGGCCATAAATAATAGAAAAATGCAAAATAAAGTATTTATATCGACATATGACTCACTATCTTAAAGCCATATTTTTTTAAACTATTAATTCATACCGAAAGTTAAACGTCTACTAATTACATTGCTGATACACAGAGCGGTTGGCGTTAAACTACTATCAATAAGGAAAGTTAATTATATACTAATTACACTGCTGATAGACATCGCGATACTCTTTAAACTACTATCAACAGGAAAGGTTAGTAATATACTACTTGCACTTCTGTTGTACAGCGTGGTGCACCTTAAACTACCATCAACAGGAAAGGCTAGTTATATACTACTTATACTGCTGTTGTATATGGTGGTGCACCTTAAACTACCATCAACAGGAAAGGCTTGTTATATACTACTTATACTGTTGTTGTATATGGTTGTGCACCTTAAACTACTTGCACCTTAAACTACATATACTAGTTACACTGCTGTTATATATCGTGATTACTAGCCTTTCCTGTTGATAGTAGTTTAAGGTGCATCACGATGTATAACAGCAGTGTAAGTAGTATATTACTAGCCTTTCCTGTTGATGGTAGTTTAAGGTGCATCACGATGTATAACAGCAGTGTAAGTAGTATATTAATAGCCTTTCCTGTTGATAGTAGTTTAAAGTGCACCACCATATACAACAACAGTATAAGTAGTATATAACAAGCCTTTCCTGTTGATGGTAGTTTAAGGTGCATCACGATGTATAACAGCAGTGTAAGTAGTATATTACTAGCCTTTCCTGTTGATGGTAGTTTAAGGTGCATCACGATGTATAACAGCAGTGTAAGTAGTATATTACTAGCCTTTCCTGTTGATGGTAGTTTAAGGTGCATCACGATATGTAACAGCAGT
>NW_013666264.1:128356-129457 GCF_000517525.1 Limulus polyphemus
ACTGCTGTTACATATCGTGATGCACCTTAAACTACCATCAACAGGAAAGGCTAGTAATATACTACTTACACTGCTGTTATACATCGTGATGCACCTTAAACTACCATCAACAGGAAAGGCTAGTAATATACTACTTACACTGCTGTTATACATCGTGATGCACCTTAAACTACCATCAACAGGAAAGGCTTGTTATATACTACTTATACTGTTGTTGTATATGGTGGTGCACTTTAAACTACTATCAACAGGAAAGGCTATTAATATACTACTTACACTGCTGTTATACATCGTGATGCACCTTAAACTACCATCAACAGGAAAGGCTAGTAATATACTAGTTATACTGCTGTTATATATCGTGATGCACCTTAAACTACTATCTACCAATAAAGAAAGGTAATAATGTACTCTTTGAGTTGCTGTTACAGCCACTATTTATCTGATAGTGGGCAGTGTTCAGTACTGTCGTTAGGTTTAACCAGTTTCTAGAAACAACGTTAGATGACTTCTCATGTCTTGATTATTTTCCAAGCTTCTTAAGCAACGATGAGGTTTTGGACGCACAAGGCTGAACGTATTTTATGAATGATTTGTCCTTGTGTTGACAGTATGTTTACATATGAGAGATGACATCATAGTGTGCCGTGGGATGTTCCCCTGATCCTTGGGGAATTCTTCCAAAATGTCGTAGCCCTTAGGTACTCGGGTATCTTTCATTCAAATCTCTAAGGCAATCCCCCAGCAACACCACCAGTACCGTGTACTGTGGTATATACAGCTGCTGTCATCCGACAACATAAAGTTTCACAAGAGTTATAGAGATAATGGAATTTTGAAATTGAAGGTCTACTTGTCTAGATAACACACCGATTTATTTTCTCGTTTTTGAAACCTTTCGCTAAAATCGGGAGCATATTACGATACCACTTTTGTAATGAATTATAAGTACATCAACGTTTCTTATTATCAGATTTACATATTGTCAGTTACGACGTTCATATTCTTAAAGACACATCTGTTTACTTGAATTGGTTTCCTATGATATTTTGTTTTTCGTTAGGATGTACACAACTATTTACTTGAACTGGTCTCTTAAGA
>NW_013666264.1:129777-142511 GCF_000517525.1 Limulus polyphemus
TTTGTTTTTTGTTAGGGTATACACATCTGTTTACTTGAATTGATCTTCATTGAGATTTTGTTTGTTGTTAGGGTATACACATCTGTTTACTTGAATTGGCTTCCTATAATATTTTGTTTTTCATTAGGATGTATACAGCTTCCGATTTGAGTAGACTTATTGAAATTCTTATCTTGACCCAGACTTTCGAAGTCTGGGTGTTTCAACTTATTAACCAGTTGGGTTTTTAGGTAGACTTCATTAGTTATCATAGGAGCTTAAACCTAAACCCAGTCAATTTGTTATTAAGTTTTCAAAATTAGATTATCTCATATTATTGCATGTTAATCTCCACATCTCACAATATGCTAATTACGTACTAAGTAACACACATATATTGTGTGATTGGGTCTTGAGCATAATAACAGATAAACACTTATTGACAGTAGAAACAGTTCTCGTAAATTTAACTCAAAACTTATATCGGATCTTTTCTTTTTCCTCGATTTCTTTGTAATTCGCAAATAGAAAAGCTTACGATACTGGCGTACAGTTATATTAAGAAAATATTATTTTGAAATACGTGAAAATTAATTAATCAGTTAATCATAAATATTGTTTACCACTAGCTCAATCTAATTCAGAAAAAATATATAATTTAATAAGAGACTTATTTAATAATACATATTGCAAAAACATCATAAAACAAAAACTTGGCTTCCTGGTGATTCGGCGGTAAATCTGAAGGCTTATAACGCTAAAAATCAGGTTTTGATCTTCGCCCTTTGTGTAAATTTGCGTTTAACAACAAACACACAAATTAAAACTTGTAATTATCGAAAGTGAATATAAAACATGTTTTATACAAAAATGATTAGGTAAACATATATGAAAATAATTACAAAACTGTGGTTTTAAAACTTTACAAGTAGGTTGTGACGTAACTATCATACAAATTTATGATTTATGTAATTTTATCGTTGAAAAAAAAAAGCTAAATGAGTTTTCAAATGAATAAGCTGAAACTGGATGACTTTGCAGAAATTAAACAAGTGATCATGGAATGTGCAGTAATATATGTGTATACTATTGTTTTCTATAATATATAGGTATATATATTATTTACATTTTAATCAATTATTTTCATATGTCAAGTCATATATTTTATTAATAATAGCAAATACTATTGTACTAAGACTTTCTGAATTCCATTACACTTTACCATTTGGTATAAATCAACCTAATCCAAACATTCATTAGTATTTATAGGTTAATGGTTAGAATATATTCATGAAGCCTTCTGTAAAAGACTTCAGCAAGTCAACCTAATAAGGACGTGATTAGATGGAATTATGATCGTAAAATTATCTATTCCAGAATTTAAGAAGTCAAGTAGATGAGTTTTGGTTAGAAGAAAACATAATCACGTTTATAGATCATGGAAATGTTTGTAAATTAACAAACGTTTTCCTGCGAATGTCGGAATGGTTTGAGGACTACGATCACCTGATATACAAGCTTTTATTCTACATAATAAAAGTAAAATTGTAGAATGCCTTTGAAACTTGACAGATAGCTGAAAGGGTATATGACCACTTCTTTCTGAAGGATGTGAAATGATACAGAAATAAAGGACACAATATTCTTAGCGGAAACAGAAAAACTCACACAGCAGAGAGTGTTTAGTAGAGCAACGGGTGTCATATACCAAGCCAATGACACCAATATCCTTTACTGCAAATTGAAGACTGTGTTTATGATAAAGAACCCTCCGACTCAAAAATACCATTGTGATGACACTGAGCATATGTTCTGGTACAGCCAACAAGGTGGTAAGTTGTGATTTTTTTTTTAACTTGACACTAGCTTCTAGCCACGTCTCTCAGTCAACATCTGCTTTCAAAAGAATGATGACTGAAGAAACTGGAGCCAGAGCAATCTCACTCGACATATACCTGTTACGTACCCAATGTAGCTTTAAAAGACTTATTTCTTTGACCAGCTTAAGCATGCACGTGGACGTCACAGACCTGACGTTTTAGCTGGTTTAAAGAAAGTGGTACAAGAGGAGCGGCACAACAGTGAGATATCTGTTCTTTGGTCTAATCTCATAGAAACCTCATTTATTAAGAAGTAGAAGAAGCAATTGGAGCATGATCACTGAGGAAAATTCGGCTTTGAGTAGTGGTATTTGCCAAAGGTTTAATAATTTCCGGTTAAATATTTTCTAATATGATTTTAGCTACAGGCGCTAACCTACTGAAGTGATTAAATAATTAAGATCTTATTCAGCGACCCCTATTCTCCAGTATTTGACACTCGCCTATGGAAAGGTCACTAATCCAGAAAATGCTTAAAACTGTAGAAGATCATTTCAAAACTTAATGCTTCAAATGAACAATACCTTTCTCGGCCTTGCGGCTAAACACTTGGCTTGAAAAAATATAAGCTCTTTTGTATCATAGGGTATCAAAATATATGAAAAAAAACTTATTTTACGATGTATTCCAAAACTGTGAGAAAACGTACATTAAAATAGAGAAAGGAAGAGAGCGATAACAAAACCAGTGTTCAGTACATCATAGAGTTAGTGGAACCGAAAGCTTCACGTAAGGAACATTACAATATCATTAATAATATATCATTTCTTCTCCAGAAAACATTTTCTAAAGTAACATATGATACAGGTCGAGTTTGGTATAAGATACTATTTTATATTTTTACACCAATAAAACCTATTCATCTCTCAATAAAAAGTTTTACGTATGGATACAAACTTAAAGTATACAGTGTAAAAAAATGAAAATGTATACCCTCATCTCACAGATTTTCTGAATTGGTTGATAGGGTGCTGATTTCAGTGAAGTTCACAAAATAAAGAGTCTACGTATTCTGGTTTTTAGCGGAATGTATAAACAGTGTATAGGAATTGTATAAAAGTCTGTCTATAACTATATGTTACTATATTTAATTCAACTGAATGTGAGCGACCATTAAAGACCTTCACATAAAACGTGTTCATGTTTTATAACGATGTTTCATTGGCTAGTATTTGTATATGAAGCTCAGACTGAGACTGGAATAACTTTTTCTCAAAATCTGACCTCTCTCTGATTTCAACGTGTTTTAGCTGAATCAGGCAACGAATAATTCATCGAAATCTAAGGTAAAGCAAAGCTCTTTCAATAAAAAAAATACAAATAGAAACAATGTTAAATATTTCTCCTAGAAAACCTTTGAAGATGTTATGGCTATTAAGTTCATAATGTCTGATTTTTTCGGTAATGATACATAATATAAGTTCTTGTCCAGATAAGCTGTCTTACCAGGAAAGACACAACAAACATCGTTGGAAAGTCGTCGTTTGGAGCCACGAGTAACAGTTGAATATTTGTTACCATGTGACGTATTGATAGCTAATAAAATATAGCATAAGATGAAGCATTAACCAAATAATGAAATACGATAAAAAATCGGGTATATTGGAACTACGTGAGAACTGAAAAGTCCGTTTAAGAAATATATTTCAATCTCATTTCTAATTATGTATTCTAGAATGAGACATTTGCAAATGATTAATAACCCTAAAAACGAAATTTCCAGTTTTCATTGTATATGGTATAGATGTTGAAATCGTATGTTCATGTACGAAAATTTATTACTGTAGGTCAAATCATTCACGAGTAATGACGGGCCACACGCCCATAGAGACATAATCCAGAAAACAATACTTCCCCTAGACAGGCAACGGGCGGAACGAAAGTAGAACATTTTAATAAAGCTATTCATTATGAAAGAACATTCCTCTTCCTGATTCTACAATTTAAAACATTTGAATTAAATTCATGTTGTTTGCTATTTCAGACCTGCATGCAAAATACAAGAGGTTTTTACTAGCTAACCCTTCTGTACACAGCGATAAATGTTTGATCACTGTTTCTGAATAAATACAGCACGCGTATAGACAAACGACGAGGAAACATGTAGTTATCAGTTTAATTTCGCCTAATTCGAGGGCCGCTCCCATGTTAGATGGTCGATATGATTAAAGCTACGATAATATCTACTTCTATCATCAGTCAAAAATCACGAGTGGTATACTTCACTGACTTCAACATGGTGAAGCTGCTCTCGCCATCCATCTGTGATGTACGATGTAAACCAGTACAATTTAATTCCATTAAGTGCTTTCAGTCGATGGTTATATTATTCATACACGTTCATTGAATATCTTTTTGATGTAACAAAAAGGCCAGACTTTAAGTTATAATATATAACTGTTAATAATGACTGACGTTAGGGAAACCCATTTGATTTGTCATATTTCCAAAAAGGAAAAGAGAAGAAGCATATTGAGGTATTCATTGTAAGTAATGCTGAAATGAACAATTCTTCTTCTCTAGCATTTCATTTATAGTTTTTTACGTGCCAGGGTATCGTTTAATCATGATGATAACACATTTTATGTGTAATACACTGGATAAATCATTAAAACTTACCGATCGAGTCAGAATGGAAACGCGGAATTTCTACAGCATAACTGTTTCAAAACTGTTTACTTTCCAGTATAAAAACTAAAGATCTGGAAGTACTAGTTAAACATATATTATGTTTTATGAATTTACTAACAATTTTGAGTTTATTTAGCATAAAACTTAGCATACCCTCCTTAAACAATGTTTGGAATACCAGGGCTCTCTCTACACTACGCAAGTTTTTCATAAATAATATTTTAAATGCTAAAGATCTCTCTAAACTACGCAGTTCCTTATAAACAGTATTTGAAATACCAGGGTTTTCTGTAAACTACGCAGTTCTTCATAAACATGCTTACTGGAAACAGTACATCCTAGCTTTGATAATTAGGTATGCTCCTCAGAAACGGCAGGTAGAATTATCAGACTACATATTTTATGTGTAATTTGCTGAATTAAACATGAAATTTTGAAAATCAAGTTTAGAGTCACTCCAAAGTTGAAACACTGAGATTTTACGCAGTTATTGTAAAATAAAAACAAAAAACTGTTTACGTTCAAATAGGATAACTAACAAATCAAGAAATATTTTGTTTCTTTTTTATCAGTTTCTTTGTTGATTTAAAACAAATTTTAATATTTATTTAACACATAACTGTAGCTACTGGTAAACTTGCCATGCCCTTCACTAACATAATTTGAAATATTGTGGCTCTTATCAAAGTTGATATGCCCTTTCTACAAAAAGAGTGTTGGAATATTCAGGCTCTTACCAAACGTTACAAGGTGTCTACGAACAATGATTGAAATACTCTGGCTATTGGTAAATTTGTCATACCCCTAAGAAACTGTGGTGTTCGGAATGCCTTGGCTTTTGAAAAATTTGAGACGCTTTTCAGAAACGTCGTTTTAAGCGTACTGTTTCTTTTTAAAGTTAGCATGTCTTCAATTATCAGCATGCTCTTCAGAACCACTATGAGGAATATAGTGAAGCTTGGTAAACTCTATGTGTTCTTCAGAAATAGTGCTTGGAATATTCTAACTACTGTTGCGTTTGACATGTTTCTCAGGTTGATAGTTTAGGGTACACTAATTCTTGTTAAATGTGGCATAACGAACAAGAACAAAATTGAGAATACTCTGGAACATGGTAATCTTGGAATCTCCTTTAGAAACAGTAAATTCAATATTATTGGGTTTAGTAAACTTGGTATGTGCATCAGAAACAGAGTTTAGGACAACCTGACTCTTGATAAGTGTGGTATGCCTTTCCGAAATGAGTTAGTGTTTAGAACACAATTCTATTAGTACAATGAGTCAGTTGTTAGGACAGTCTTTAGACGGTACCATGAGTTAATCATAGGACATAATTCTATTAAAATTGGGTTAATTGTTACTGTGGAACACTGCTTTGCTCCTTAGAATACTGTCTTGATGCGTTTTTTCTTTAGTACATGATTATAAACATCTTCTGAATGACAGAGTGGAAGCTCTGACAGGATTTTAGCCTAAACCTGCGAGTAAGGACTAGCTATATATATTGACAAAGTAGATAATCTGTATCTGATGGCTTGTGGTAAGTTATAGAACATACTCTGATCGACATCGACACTAATGTCAGTATCTATATAGAGAGTGGTTTGGGGATTCTGCTTTACAAATATTTAAAACGGCGATATCCAGGAATTATATAAACAGTCTGTAAATATGAAGGATTAATTAATTGTTACAGTTTTAATCAGAAGATCACGAGTCATATTCTTAAATATTGTGTTTTAGTAGATCTTAAACACGTAGTTACTTACGAGTGCTCTGTTTAATAAATATTTTCAAACTGACAATAATATGATACACTAGCATGGTTTTTCTTCTGCTGATTGTCATCAAATCATTTTTTCGGAACACAGCAATCTCATAGTCTGAAAATAGTTTCATCTTGATAATGTGTTTGTTATAAGTATTTGCTTTTCCACACTGAGTCAACGATAAGGGTAAGAACTTACGACGCTCAAATCCGGGGTACGATTCTTCCCGGCAGATAGAGTGCAAATAATCCATTGTGTAGCTTTGCACTAAGAAAACAACAAGAATCACTTGTTGATCTTTAAACTTCTCATAAGCTTGATGGACATAATAATCTTTACTGATCTTTGCAATAATCTTGGTCTTTGGCCCCTGTCGACTTGAATGATTTATTTTAATTTCCTTATCTAAGCATCATATTAAGTAACATAACATGATCATTCATAATATAACCAGTAACTATACACAGTGTGTAAGTTAAATGTTTTTCAGATGAGTTATCTTAATTCATTTCATCAATAGCAATAAATCACCCACTGATCAATATTTCAAACAAATACTGTAACGACACTTTAGGTTGCATGTAGTAATAAAGAGAATTGACGCATCGTGCCTCGTGAATGTTTGTCTGGTTGATGCAGTAATAAAAACATCGTGTCACGTGATATTTATTAGTATGATGCAGTAATAGAAACATCGTGTCACGTGATATTTATTAGTTTAATGCAGTAATAAACACATTGTGCCACGTGATGTTTATCAGTTTGATGCAGTAAATAAACACATTGTTCCACGTGATGTTTATCAGTTTGATGTAGTAATAAACACATTGCCCCACGTGATATTTATCAGTTTGATGCAGTAATAAACACATTGTTCCACGTGATGTTTATCAGTTTGATGTAGTAATAAACACATTGTTCCACGTGATATTTATCAGTTTGATGTAGTAATAAACACATTGTTCCACGTGATGTTGATCAGTTTGATGTAGTAATAAACACATTATTCCACGTGATGTTTATCAGTTTGATGTAGTAATAAACACATTGTTCCACGTGATGTTTATCAGTTTGATGTAGTAATAAACACATAGTGACACGGATGTTTATCAGTTTGATGTAGTAATAAAAACCTTGTGCCACGTGATGTTTATCTGTTTGATGCAGTAAATAAATCCATCGTGCCACGTGATGTTTATCACTTAGTTGCAGTAATAGACACATCGTGCCACGTTATGTTTATCTGTTTGAAACTGCATTCGAGTTGCGATGTGTATATGTTTGATCCTATACATAAAATCTCGTGCATTATGTGGAGCTTATACTATGTCAGTCTATAATTGGTCTATGTATAAAACACTTCGTTTGAGAAAAATCTCTGAGAATTATTTGTCTGGTTTTTCTTTAATGTTTCTTCACCAAACACATTATTGTTAGGCTATTACGTGAATATGTCAACCCTATGCCAGAATTCATGCTTATCGGAACTCCTATGTTAAACATCACTGTCCTGTACTAGAAGGATTCAACATAGAAACGAGTAAGTTGGGAAACATTTTTCTCATTTATGTGTTCAGTAGGGCCAGTAATGTTTTCTAACGTGTATCAGTAGCACTTATCTGTTGAGGCGCTCTGCTGTAAATTTTCAAGAGAAGTGAGAACGAGGTATTGCCCAACAAATTTATGAAGTGAGAAGCTATAAAAATTATATATTACGGGCGTTTCAGATTTCCCTATGGGGTCATATTGTTTCCGATTGTTTCGATGTTGACTGGAGGAAATGTTGGTCATTTGTTCCGAGACCTATATCGATAAGGTGCCATTTATTCAGAACATAACAGCCTCCTTATCTGCTTAGGACCGGGGAGCTATTACACATTTTTTGTTTCATAGTAATCGAGGATAAAGATAAAATATACGTGTACTCAGCTTCGTATAATTAAACATAAAGTTCGTAATGGATTATAAACAAACATTAATGAGAACATTATCTTAAAGTAAATAATGGTAGTTTAAAAGAAGGCTCACATAAAGTTGTAATTTCCCAAACAAAACAAAAGTAGACGTTCGTTTTCAACGTACGAACCCGGTTGACTTTTCTTCTGAAATTAATATTTTTTCTAAAGATGCGATCATGATATTTAAAAGCAATTGATCGAATTTTTTAAAATAAAAACAGCGTGCTCTTCTATAAAAACCTATTATTCGCGTTCCTGTTTTCCTGTTACCAAATCTAACCGAGAATATTAACATTAAAAACAGTGTGCTACTCCTATAAAACTTATTAGTCACGTTCCTGTTACTAAATGTAGTCGAGAATATTAATGTAAAACAAAGAGCAGTGTGCAGCTTCTGCAAGATTTTACTTGTCACGTTCCTGTTTTCCTGTTACTAAATGTAGTCGAGAATATTAATGTAAAACAAAGAGCAGTGTGCAGCTTCTGTAAGATTTTACTTGTCACGTTCCTGTTTTCCTGTTACTAAATGTAGTCGAGAATATTAATGTAAAACAAAGAGCAGTGTGCAGCTTCTGCAAGATTTTACTTGTCACGTTCCTGTTTTCCTGTTACTAAATGTAGTCGAGAATATTAATGTAAAACAAAGAGCAGTGTGCAGCTTCTGTAAGATTTTACTTGTCACGTTCCTGTTTTCCTGTTATTAAATCTATCCGAAAATATTGGCGTTAAACAACAAACAATTTGCCATTTCTATAATAACTGGATAATGACGATCTTGTTTTTTCCTAGCTGTGAATAATTTCCTTTCTTTCAGGTATTAAATTCATATCCACTTCACAATTACATTTATGCATCATTGCATTAAATTAAAGAAAGTTTTTTTGTTTGTTTTGTTGAATTTCGCGCAAAGCTACACTGCGCTAGCCGTCCCTAACTTAGCAGTGTAAGACTAGAGGGAAGGCAGCTAGTCATCAACACCCACCGCCAACTCTTGGGCTACTCTTTTACCAACGAATAGTGGGATTGACCGTCACATTATAATACCCCCACGGCTGAAAGGGCGAGCATGTTTGGTGTGACGGGGATTCGAACCCGCGACCCGCAGATTGCGAATCGAGCTCCCTAACCTCCTGGACATGATGAGCCATTAAAGAAAGAAACCATACTGATGAACTAAATTGCTTGTACAATAAAAACACACTGCCTTTAAAGTTAATTATAGATGTGTTGTTATAAATACTATCATTGTTATGCTTTATATTAGACGTTTTTATGTTAGTCACGCAAAAGTTTTACAAGTAAATTCCGAGGTTCGAGCCCACTACATGCACCTTCAGCTGTGTACACGTTATAAAAGTGATAGTCGATATTATTCGTTTTATATTAGCCGTGTAGGCAGCAGATGATGCTGACTGATTACCCTCTTTCTGATCAACATATCAAAACTAGCAACGACTGTGCCTGAACCTTTTAGTCCAGCGTTTCTCAGTCTATTCGATATCAAGGACCAGCTCGCTGTCTTCCTAATGCATCGCGAACCACTAAAATGCAAGTATAAGGAAAAACCATTATTATTTACATATAAATATTTTGTCAGTTTTTGTTTGTTTCTTTTCACGAAAATTTTACGAACCTGCAAGGTGGTTATGACGGACAGATGGTTTAGTCCAGGTGTTGTACGACGTGCCATTTAGGTTGAAACACTAAATATTTTAATGGTATGTGAAAAGCACAGTTGAGACAAGAAACAGCAGAAGATGGCCAATTTTTGGTATAAAATAGTGATAATTTTATTACATAACAACGTTATTAAACGAAGATTTGCAATTACAATATGTATTTTTGACAAGCAGCTGGTTAATAAGTTGAATCATTAAATGACTGGTCAGGTATGGCCTAGTACGTAGCATGCGAAATGTGATTGACTGTTTGCTTTCTGTTGCTGCAAAAGGGTGTTCCATATTTTGAGGCCGTGTATGTGTTAAAAGAGTGACAGTCAAATTCCACTATTCAACCAGACAGGTATAGCTCAAGATCTAGTGGTGAGTGCTGCCATTCTGCCTATCGTGTCAGTTTAGAAGTAGAAATTGACATGCAGAAATAGCTCTTGTGTGGTGCGAAATTCATAAATAAACAAGGACTGAGTAATTTCTAAATCGACCAGTCTCTATTGAACGCGGCCCGGCATGGCCAGGTGGTTAAGGCGCTCGATTGCAATCAGAGGGTGGCAGGTTCGAATCCCCGTCCCACCAAACATGCTCGCCCTTTCAGCCGCGGGGGTGTTATAATGTTACGGTCAATCCCACTATTCGTTAGTAAAAGAGTAGACCAAGAGCTGGCGATGGGTGGTGATGACTAGTGTTATAATGTGACGGTCAATCCCACTATTCGTTGGTAAAAGAGTAGACCAAGAGTTGGCGATGGGTGGTGATGACCCAATGCTAAATTAGGGACGGCTAACGCAGATAGCCCTCGTGTAGCTTTGCGCGAAATTCAAAACAAATAAACTATTGAACGAACTTGCAAATCTTGAATAACCCACTCTGATTATGGGTAGCTACAAGTGATAACTGTAGCGAGTATATGTACACTTGAATCTGACACTAAGCTGTATAATTTTTGTATATATTTTCCATTTAACAGCTTTTCGCATATTCAAATATTTATATATCAAAAACTTATGTTAAAACAGTCATAAAACTTCCTGATAAAAAGAGCGCATTGTTCACACTACATTCTTCCGGCACTAACTGTATAAATTTCAACCCTTTAAAGCGTTAACAAAACTTACTTTTTTCATGAAACTAGTATATATATCGTCTTGTAAATTAAACTGTCTGTACTTCATAAATATTTGTTGAGAAATGAGGACTTATATATAGAGGCAGCCAGAACTGAACCTAGTCTAGATATATCAGTTTAAGTAGACAGGGAGAAAATGGCTTTTTTATTGATCATGAGGGTGTACTCAACATACTACGTATGTGTATACTGCAGTTGGCGCTTCAGTAAGTTATTAAGCCACTAGCAACAACGTGATGTATCTTATGTATGTAGACACCCACTCTAAATATCCAAAGAAAGAACAAGATACTTTTTTTACAAACAACATGATAATTTTTAAAAATGTAATTTTAATCAAGTATTTTATATCTTAAAACGATTAAGATACGCTACTATATATATGGTGAGTATATTTGGATATACTCAGTATATATGAGTATATTCTGAATTAATCAGTACTACGTTTTACAGACATTAAATGTCGGTTCTTGTTTAGCTCGAATGGCAAATAAAAACTTTTAATGTTTCACAAACATCCTACTCTTTACTGTATGCATAAAGGAGAAAATGTGAACTAAAAACAACATGAAACTTACTTGAACTCACAAGTACTATTAAGGTAATAAAAATAAATCATGTAAATTTGTATTGATGATTAAAGCTTAGTTTGTTTAAATATTTATTCTAATAGAAAATTTATAAATAATTTACAAAAATTTCACTTTTGTAGAGTAAATTATTGATTTCGTTAGGATCTTTATCTTAAATTATTCTAATATTATTTAATCTTTAGTTTTTCTAAGGATTATGTGAGAAATTGCTATGATTTTATTAAAGTTTAAGTGCATATCACATTATACGGAAAATCGTAAAAACAGTGCCAGCTGACGAATATATGTATGTATGTAAGAAATCTGTTTTGTTTTTATTCGAAAACATCTCTATTCTTTCCTTCTCAAAAATACATTATAGTATGCTGACAAACATTTTACAATAAATAAAAACAGATGTGTAAGAAATTAAGTAGAAATAATTAAAAAGGAACTGGCAAAATATGAAAAGTAGAAATGGGAGATCGCAGAAATGCAGACACAGTTACAGAAAAGAGAGTCAAAAATAGATAAAAAGAAAATTAACGAACAAACTGAATCAGACATAGCAACGAGAAGACAGGAAAAAATGAAGCAGTAGTAAAATATTTTAGTATAAAGAAAACGAGAGATTGGGAAACATTTTACACAGTAAGGAGCAAGAAACTGGGAGAGAAGAGGGGGTTTAAGAAGTGCAGAAGGTGCTACATAAAGAATAAAAGAGGAGAAATAGTAAAAGAAAATTAGTTAGGATAGGAAAAATAAGGTGGAAATAAAAACTAAGTAATAATGTTCTTTTAGAATAGCTGGGATGAACAAAAACAAAAATAGAAAGATATAGGTATAAGAAAGAGAGGGTGTGACCAAAGACTACACAGTGGAGAAGAAAGAGTGAACAAGAATTGAAAGATATAGGTATAGGAAAGAGAGGGTGTGACCAAAGACTACACAGTGGAGAAGAAAGAGTGGACAAAAGTGGAAAGATATAGGTATAGGAAAGAGAGGGTGTGACCAAAGACTACACAGTGGAGAAGAAAGAGTGGACAAAAGTGGAAAGATATAGGTATAGGAAAGAGAGGGTGTGACCAAAGACTACACAGTGGAGAAGAAAGAGTGGACAAAAGTGGAAAGATATAGGTATAG
>NW_013666264.1:143179-154229 GCF_000517525.1 Limulus polyphemus
GGGTTTGTAATAAACACCTCTCAACGTTTAAAGAAGAAAGGGTTTGTAATAAACACCTCTCAACGTTTAAAGAAGAAAGGGTTTGTAATAAACACCTCTCAACGTATAAAGAAGAAATGGTTTGTAATAAACACCTCTCAACGTTAAATAAAGAAAGGGTTTGTAATAAACACCTCTCAACGTTAAAAGAAAAAAGGGTTTGTAATAAACACCTCTCAACGTTTAAAGAAGAAATGGTTTGTAATAAACACCTCTCAACGTTAAAAGAAGAAAGGGTTTGTGATAAACACTTCTCAACGTTAAAAGAAGAAAGGGTTTGTGATAAACACTTCTTTCATATTTTTTTTTGTACTTCGTTTTGGTATTGGTGTCCAAATGGAGATGGATGATGCCTTCTGGCGAGCCGCTTCCTTTAATCTTGGTCCCTGTTGTCCCTCGGGAGCCTCAGAAAGTCGAGCAGTGCATTCCTCTCTTCTAGTAAAAACACACGTAATTCAGCACAGCGCCGCTACCATCCTACAACGTGGAGATGTGTATGTGTGCACTCCCAACGTTTGGCCAGTCGGTCAACATTATGGTTCAAAGGATCCACACAATGTAATGCATTAAACATGCTCAACGCTCAAGGAGATTTTCAATGTTGGAGACATTTCCAAATAAGAAACAAAACAAAAAGTCCCATGTTGGTTGAGGATTCTGGTCGAATTTCACACTAACATGAGATTTTAGTTGTCTTTTACTCAGCAGAGTGAACCTATCCCTATATAGGATTTTAAGAATATGTATCTTAAGAAAAAGAAATAAATAATACAGCACTCAAACTCAGACCATGACATTCTTATGTGACGAGAAGGCCAATGCTGGTACTCAAGACAGTGTGACGAGCTTGTGTGCACTTGACTTACAAGGTGTATGAAGCAATGTTTTCCTGGAGGCTGATTTGTTTCTGCGAAAATAGAAACATAAATATTGAAAATCATTCCTCGAATCTTTTGGTTTCTCTGTATGACTGACTATCTAATTATCTATATCTTACAAACACTAACATTACATCTGTCAGAATCGATGAGGTAAACGCATTTTTGTTCACACAAACATATATATATCTTTAAATTAGTACTTGCATTCCTAATATTTTCTGTTTTAAAGTATACATTGCAGCAACTGGCTTTGCATTAGTCCTACGTAGGATATTTTGTTAAAATAGTCGGTTGTACCGATCTTTTAAATCGTCTCAATTCAAGAATAGCCAGTATTTTCTATCAGTGCTGACAAAAGGTCCCCTGTGAGAAGAATCAAGGTTTTACGAGAATTGTACCACAGGGAAAAATCAAAACACCTACCAAGGAAAGCCTGAAATCTCGTTTACAGGATCACAATAGCCTTCTCACTTTGGGCAGGTATCACCTTTCTGGAAAGCCTCAAATCCTTTTCACGATTTCTCAGCGGAATTTGCTAAACTACTGAAAGGAAGTTGTGGCCGATAAATAAGTAGCGAGACGGAAGTGAAGATGTCTTGTGGTCACTGTTTGACGTTAGAGAATTACTAACACAATAATCGCTTTAAGGACTTTGATATCGTATAATCAAGAGTTAGAAATTATATTCGCAAAATAATTAAAACTTTAGTTTTATTTTAAATATTTCTTTGATGAAAATAAAGTGTCATTGATGGCTGGACTCTAATTTTATAAATGCCAAACTTTTATCGACTCTCATGTTAAAGTGACCAAGTTGTTCGTTTTGGATTCTGAATTAACATGATCAACTTGTTACAAAGAAAATAATATGCATTAAACTAGTAATTCTGGGCAACTATTGTTTAAAAAGTAAATACAACATATACATTTTCCTACTCCCATCCCGGTGGCTTAGGGGTAAGCTCGAAGGCTTATTATATTATAATTCGGGATACGATCCTCGCAGTGGGCATAGTCTACGTAGCCTATTGTGCAAGTTATTAAAATTACGCTTTGTCTTTGAACGGAGATTTGTATTTCATTTTATAATGGTTGTTTGAAATAGCATAACTATACTATTATGGTGCGCAAATCAAGTTACCAAATTCTTGGTTGTTTAACATTTATCGCCTGAGATTAATGATATTTATCTAATTTCTTTACGACTTTCAGAGTCCTTATGACTGTTGATATTTTTTGACTTGCTAATAACTGTTTAATAACTTTTTTATAAACGTTGCGGTTACTATTTTTCTTCGTGTGAATCTTTCACATATTTTTTATTTTCTTGTTTACTTAGAGTTACTGACTTCAATCGTCAAATGGCCTCTAATCACCTCAGAAATTACTTTTCAGTAATCAGTTACATATAAATCTAATAACTCAAATCGTTTAATGACCTTTAATCGTCTTAGAAATGAATGTTGTTTTTTCAGTAATCAGTTACGTATACACGTAAACTTACTGACTTGTATCGTCAAATGGCCTTTAATCACCTCAGAAATGTTTTTCAGTAATCAGTTACTTATAAATGTAAACTCTTCGTGCAACGTTTTGTTTTATATCACAGTTCGTAATTAAATTTATAATCAGCAATTCTATGTTTCTGTGTTTGTCATCAGAAAAATAAACGCGAACTTTTAGACTGAAAAAGTTGCTCCACTCTACAATAACATATGTGCGATCTTGTAAATTATAATTAACGAACTCACAAGTACATTCATTTTCAATTTGAAAATTGTTCACGATCCCAAAAACGTTCTCCTACCAAATCTTTGTTTCATTTTATTGTTCTTCATTGTTAAAACTATTTAATATTAATAACACTTGTTTTTCATTCCACGACTCGTTGTTGGTTTTCATATATTGCTAGTGTGTTCTGACGGCGAGTTACATTTTTACAGATTGATTTTTGTAGACGTACATAGCTTGTCTAGTTATTCGAGATTCTATTGGCATCTCTGGATAGCTTTACCTCTCTGGATTTCTACATATAATCGTCAGCTGCGACACGATGTAGATTAACGACTGACTTTATGTGGCCCTAAGTATAGATAGAAAGTAGCACACAGACTGGAAATGATGACATCATAAGAACGAAGTGTACATACGAAACACGATTAGGCTGTATGGCACGTGCCCAGGACAATGCACCTAGTATGCAGAAGATTGGTTTAGTTTGTCGTTTCATTTATCCTAGGATACTAAAGAGTTTTTGTTTATGTTTGCACACAGTGTGAAGTTTGTACTTGTGATTAAATGTTAGTTTCAAAGTGCCGTTACGAAGACTAAGGTAGTAGCTTTGCTTTGCAAATCGCTGTATTTGTGTAAATCATTGTTACCTACAAATAGCATTTTCCTGTACTTTATTGTAGACTTTCCTCCATAGCTAATTCGTATTGCAATAAAGCGTGAATAACAGGGGTAATATGGAACGGTGCTAATCTTGAAATATCGCTCAGTCATGCCCACATCTTTGTTTTTATTCCTTATACTTCCAATCTATGACTCTCGAGTCATCCTTCTGCGTATGTATTTTACTATAGAGAAATATTTAATATTATATTTCCTTGTAAACAATATTTCAGTTGTTTTTCGTGTGAACCCTCACATTATGTAAAGCAGCTGTCCATTAAATCATGATTCAGTGCAACCATTTTTTAACCCACATTCGCTTATATTGTTATGCCACTTCATAACATACAGTCATACATATGGCATTTATATAACATCCGCTTATATGTTTATGTATCTTTATAGCATATAGTCATAAATACAGCATTTATCTCATACCCGCTTTTATTGTCATGTCACTTCACAACATATAGTCACATATACACCAGTTATCTCACATCAGCTTATATTGTTATGTCACTTCATAACATATAGTCAAACATACACCAGTTATCTCACATCAGCTTATATTGTCATGTCACTTCACAACATATAGTCACATATACACCATTTATCTCACATACGCTTATATTGTTATGTCTCTTCACAACATATAGTCAAACATACACCAGTTATCTCACATATGCTTATATTGTTATGTCTCTTCACAACATATAGTCAAATGTGAGATAACTGGTGTATGTATGTGAGATAACTGGTGTATATGTGACTATATGTTATGAAGTGACATAACAATATAAGCTGATGTGAGATAACTGGTGTATATGTGACTATATGTTATGAAGTGACATAACAATATAAGCTGATGTGAGATAACTGGTGTATATGTGACTATATGTTATGAAGAGACATAACAATATAAGCTGATGTGAGATAACTGGTGTATATGTGACTATATGTTATGAAGTGACATAACAATATAAGCTGATGTGAGATAACTGGTGTATGTTTGACTATATGTTATGAAGTGACATAACAATATAAGCTGATGTGAGATAACTGGTGTATATGTGACTATATGTTATGAAGTGACATAACAATATAAGCTGATGTGAGATAACTGGTGTATATGTGACTATATGTTATGAAGTGACATAACAATATAAGCGGCAGCTTATATTGTTATGTCTCTTCACAACATATAGTCAAACATACACCAGTTATCTCACATATGCTTATATTGTTATGTCTCTTCACAACATATAGTCAAACATACACCAGTTATCTCACATCAGCTTATATTGTTATGTCTCTTTACAACATATAGTCAAACATACACCATTTATCTCACATCCGCTTATATTGTTATGTCACTTCACAACACATAGTCACACATACACCAGTTATCTCACATCAGCTTATATTGTCATGTCACTTCATAACATATAGTCAAACATACACCATTTATCTCACATCCGCTTATATTGTTATGTCACTTCACAACATATAGTCAAACATACACCAGTTATCTCACATCTGCTTATATTGTCATGTCACTTCATAACATATAGTCAAACATACACCATTTACACCCCGATAACTAGAAGATAAATGTAAAGCCCAATCTATTATTCGATTTACCACTTATCATTGTGTTATATTGGTTTCGGGAATTCCAACCCTCATATCTTGTTCAGGGTTACTGTTGAGGAATGAAATTCTTCAAAAACGGCATAACTCAGTGACAGTTTGTAAATTCGAACGACACATTGAAATTTACATTTATTTTCTATTATTTTAAAATATTCGTCTGTCTGAATATTTCACAGTAATCAATTAGTAACAAAAATGAGGCAAATTCTTAAAATTTCAAAACACCTCAGAACCTGATAACAACTAACTTATATCAACATTATTTGTTACATTCCAACTGAAGAATTAATATTGTATACTTTGTAAATTCTGGTTTTACTTTATACTGTTTCCTTATAGTGAGTAGTAACAGATTATTTCATCTTATTGATTCTACTCGTTTTTTGTAAAATGGAAATTGGTATTTTGTTTGTAATCTTATTATCAAAATACGTTTTATCGGTTTTGAAATTTTAAGTATATTCTCGAATTGGGACTCACGCACAAAATATTTTTTCTCGTGTTGTATAAAATTTTGTTTGCAAATTGTCAAATTTAAGGGATTTATGATGACAGTTTCACCTTTATTTCATCAAAGATTATAAAACCTTTTTTTTCCCTGGATTTGGATTCTAACTATAAAGATTTTGTTTGAAGCCTACTTTTATTTGCCATATTCTAAATCTTATGCTTAGCGCAAAGCGTTATGTAATTCTTCTGTCACCTAGATGTAAAGAGCGTCTTTTGATTAATATATGTTTATGACGTTAAATATAGGTGTTATATGTATATTAAAGCAAGAATATGACTCTCAATAATGTCCAGTAAATGTTTATATGATTCAAATCTAGCAGATTAACAACTTTTGTGAATTGATTCTCACAAAAGTAGCTGACTGGGTATTAAAAAGGTCCCTTGAATTTCAGCATTAGCTTCTCTAGATTTATATATCAGAATTCCGTGAAGAAATATGGGAATTCGAAATTATATTCTCATGATTTATTGTTCCGTAATTTATAATGCCTCTCATGTGAAATTTTTTTGATTCATATTTTAAATGTTTTGGATGGAGTTTAGTTCTTTGTGGTTTGACACAGAGTATTTTATTGGTAAAAGTGTTCCCTGATCAGTAAATGTTGACGCGTATCTTCAGCTTTTCAACCCTCGAGATTGTAAGTGCGTTTGTTGTCAGAGTTTGTCGTTTTCTAGAACAAAGCTATTCGTACCAAACACTCCGAAATCCCACTCAGTTTCGCTAGGGTAGGATTCAGAAAGCTTTTAATACGGAAGTAACAGGCCTAACGTTATGCCTGTCAGTAAATGTATTTATCTGACGGTCCGTTTTTCCTTTTGACGTCTGCTCGCTGCTTCACTAAAGCTCGGCTTTCAGGGAGCATTACGTCTACACACGGCAGTTTCCACAGCATAACCCCTCTGTAGCCTTGCAAGAAAATAAATTATTAAAGGCTTAAAGCTTGTTTCCCATTTAAAATGCAGGAGTTTCCGTCCACGTTTCTTGGTCTCCGTAGCTAAGATGATTACATATGTCAATTTTGAGCATTTCTCTAAACTTACAGCTCTACAGTACGAAGTCTACGAGACAGACCGCGTTCTTCTTCTTCTAAGACAATGACTTCTAATTCAATTAAACTTAAATGTAACCTGTTTCTGTTGGCAAAGGCTAAAAACCAGCTGCTTCCGCTACCAGCATTCGTCTTTTGATGTGTTTCCGGTGTGTATGCATTGGAGCGTTATCTAAACAATATATTGTTTATGACCCAGCTATAAAAAGCAAATAAAGACAAGACACGAATTGACCAAATACAAATATCTGAGACACAACTATAGAAGAAATAGTAAATACACACAAACCACCTTTCTAAGCAGTTGAATGATGTGTTAGTTGATGGAATGTCTAATCAAACTGTTCTATAATAGTAATGTAATGTAGAAATAGTAAATACACACAAACCACCTTTCTAAGCAGTTGAATGATGTGTTAGTTGATGGAATGTCTAATCAAACTGTTCTATATACGATTTTAAAGTTTAAAAAGTTTTATAAAATCTCCAGCTAATTTAAGCTAAGTTTAAGTTAAACAGCGGATTTTTTTATGCAGATGTGGAGTACTTGCTTCTGTGATAAAAATCTCATACCGTAGCTGTCATATCTGAACAGACTGAAGTTAATGTAATAGATAACACATCAGTTTTTGTAACCTTTACTTGACTATTCTACTGCGAAGAAGACATTTTATCGCATTTAGTTATTTCTATTTTTTAGACCACCTAGTCTTGGTTATCTAGGACCAGCACTCTATTTTCTCTTTGCCTAGTTCGACTAAAAGAAGCGATGACGTCTCGTTATATATATTTTTCTAACGGATACTGTTTGAATACTTGCTTTCTTTGACATTAGCTCTAGTGTTGACTTTACGTTTTTTTTCTATTTCCGGTGGAGAAATTATTGAACATTAAAATAATTATTGTTTGTGAACTTAACTTTTCAGTGTTGAAGCCATTATTTTTATACTCTTTCATGTAAGGATCCTGTAGTGCACTTTACTCCTTCAGATATACATTGTGTTTCCGTAATGCATTGATGTAGTTGATTTCACATTGCTTTCACTCGGAGATTTCCGAGTACGAAGAAACCACATGCGCGACAACAGATGACTGTGATTAAGCAAACTTATTCAGTTGTTTCGATTCTTCTCGTCACCAAATATCTATTGTTTTTAAAAACTAGAGGATTTTTGTAGTTTTATTTTTTGGTCTTGTATTATATTTCCAGCCAATCCAACGATTGATGCAAAAACATTTGGGACAAGTAAAGAGTAAACTTGAGTGTAATAGAGACTGTATTTTAATTATTGGACTGATATTTATTTACTGCCAGTAATTAGATATGTGTTGAAATTTGCAGACAAAAATATTTTAGCGCGTTATCCCAATCGTTAAACATGACTGCTAATTTTCGTATTTTTAATCTTTATAAGGTAGCAGAAACTTTCTACAATGAATTTCTGGATTAATTAGCAAGGATTCGATACATTTTCTGACATTTTTTTCTTCCATGCTGTATGATCAGGGTCACTGGAAAAATATTTTTGATAGCCACTTTAAAGTTTTGCAGTGACTGATATTGACATCTGCGGCTCCTACGAAACACTTTCAAGCTTATGATACTGATTTTTGCAGCTACTTTATGCAACACTTTCAAGCTGATGATACTGATCTCTGTAGCAGCTCTTATGAAACACTTTCAAACTGATGCTTCTAATCTCTGTAGCTCCTACAAAACAATTTCAAGCTGATAATACTGATCTCTGTAGCAGCTTTTATGAAACACTTTCAAACTGATGCTTCTGATCTCTGTAGCTCCTACAAAACACTTTCAAGCTGATAATACTGATCTCTGTAGCAGCTCCTATGAAACACTTTCAAACTGATGCTTCTGATCTCTGTAGCTCCTACAAAACAATTTCAAGCTGATGATACTGATCTATGTAGCTCCTACAAAACACTTTCAAGCTGATAATACTGATCTCTGTAGCTCCTACAAAACAATTTCAAGCTGATGATACTGATCTCCACAGCTCCAAGGAAACATGTTCAAGCTGTTCTAATCGTACTTGGACTTGACATGAAATATTGGAAGCCTTGTAGATGTTACTAAGATTTCAATAAACTAATATCTTATGGGTTACTACACAGACTGGTCTTAACAGTTCGTTTCTCTGTTAACTGCGATATGTGTGGCGTAACAACAACATAATCGCTCAGAAGAGGAAACAATGCTCACCCTAAAAATATTAAATTCGGGAGTTATTCTTTACCTCAAACTTCGAAACAGCCTATGTACTGACGTTTATTAAAATCTAGGAATACTCAAGGTGGAAAAATACTTACCCACAAGGTATGGCTACATATGTTAAAATACTTTTTCGAAGTAACTGATATTCGGTTATTTCTTACCACATAGAAATAGATTATCTATATGGTACAGAATTTTAGTACGCTTGTTCGTTCTTCCTCAGTGACATATCGCAATATCTAAAAAAATTTTCTTAAAGAACGCATACCTACTCTTTCTCACCTTTTCTAGACTTTATTAAGATGAATGTCTCAAGTTCACCAATAATAATCAAAATTTCTCACATACACGTTTCTATAACGTTGATCGAGGAATGTGACAAAGTTACTTTCGCTATAGTTACCTATATCTCGACCATGCAGAACTTTATTTGTCTGTTGGAATGACCATCAGTGAGGTGAGTGAAAATGCATAGATACCATTAAAGAATTATGTACATGATGTTATGTTCTCTTCCTTTGAGCCAAGTTCCAAGTAACTGTCTTAGTTCTCATTCTAATAATCTAAAGTTTCAAGTAACAAATCAAGTTAAGAGATATCTTCAGATCTCCAGTATAATCAAGTTAAGAGATATCTTCAGATCTCCAGTATAATCAAGTTAAGAGATATCTTCAGATCTCCAGTATAATCAAGTTAAGAGATATCTTCAGATCTCCAGTATAATCAAGTTAAGAGATATATTCAGATCTCCAGTATAATCAAGTAAAGAGATATCCTCAGATCTCCAGTATAATCAAGTAAAGAGATATCTTCAGATCTCTAGTATAATCAAGTAAAGAGATATCTTCAGATCTCCAGTATAATCAAGTAAAGAGATATCTTCAGATCTCCAGTATAATCAAGTTAAGAGATATCTTCAGATCTCCGGTATAATCAAGTTAAGAGATATCTTCAGATCTCCAGTATAGGCATTATCTTCTGTCCAGTACACTCGTGTCTTTGTTTTTGAATAATCTAATATATGTTTCACTTTGTGTACATTATGGTTGGTCGCTCTTTTTTAAACTCAGTCAAAGGCAGAGAACTCAGATTTTCTCCGTAATACATTTCCTGGTATAGCATCTGCCTACTTGTGGATACTACCTGAAAGGTAAATCAGTGTACCTGAGACTACCACTATCAACGATTTTACTATAGGACCACCAACACTAACTGACTTCCTATAGCTGAGATTAGTTATAAAGTAGTCTAAGTCTTTCTAGCCTCTAAAGTAAATCAAAGACCACTCATTTCTGAATTGCATAAGATATAAATATATTTCTAGGAATTAATTATATGTTATGAAAACCAGAACCACTTACCATTGGTTTTAGTCGTCGATTCAAATTTTTCGCATTAGTACTTGGTGTAAAGTGCATGGTATTCACATGTAAAACTGTAACTAGAATTACGAAGTACCGTACCAGTGGAGGTTCAAAACAATTTGGTTGCAGAAAAATGAAAAAACAAAAATATTTAGACAAAAGAAAAATAAAATTGGCACACTTGTACAACAATTAACAAAAAATTTTAAAGAAGTTGCCGCTGGAATTCTTTAAACACTTAATATCACACGATCAATCTGGCCGGATTCTATAGTTCAGGTTGCTGATGCAACGAGGAACGATATATTTACTGAACGATGATAGAAAAGATTGTGTTATACTATAGACTTAAAGTAGACCAAAGTATTAATGCGATACTGACTACATCAGTTATTATTATTATCATAATGCGTTCAAGGGAAGATTAGCTTCCAGCTCATACCATCTTGTACAAATCTTTGTACCATCCCTTCACTTGAGAAGTATTCAATACTTAGCAGTGTGAGATGTAATCTTAGCCTTAAGAGATGATTTAAATACGTTAACAACTACCTACTTATTATTTACACCGAAGCGAACAAAGTAAAAACACCTACACGATAAACTTTGAAAAATATTTCTTATAATACCCGAATAAAGATGTTTTTGCTCGTTAACAACCGTTGTAACATACTGACGAAGTTATTTGTATGGAATATTAAGCTTTAAACTACAGCTGCGCGTTAATCTTCAGAAATTCTTCTGAAGTACAGTTGTGTTTCAAGCTATCAACTTTCTTAGAGTAAACAGTTGGTGAGTTTTATAATTCTTAATTTCATGATCAGATAAATAGTTAATTTCAACACGCTCATATCTTATATATATATATATATATATATAAAGAGGAAGTTTGTTTATTTGTTTATTTCTTGTTCGCTATAGGAA
>NW_013666264.1:154750-173753 GCF_000517525.1 Limulus polyphemus
GAGTTCAGTCAGAATCGTCAAGGCAAGCTAGATATAGACAACAAGAAGCTTCTGAACAACGTCAACCCAGACTTCAAGCACAAAAATTAAGACAAATAACTTACAGAGAGCAAGAAACAGAGGAGCAATATGATTTACGACTTCAGGCTCAAAGAACAAGACAAGCTGAAACACGATATAATTTCAAATAAAGCTTTGTTTGATTAAATGCTTTTTTATTTCTCGCATCACAGCTTTTGTCTACTTACTGAATGAAAATTTGCTGAAAAAAAATACTGATCTATACATTTCAAATCTAAATTTTTACCGTGCAACGCCGAGTAATTCAGCTAGTGTATATATAATAGCCACATGTCTATCTGTCTGTCACACTCTCTATCGGTTAATCTGAACGGTTAATCGTAGAAATAATATATATATCAAAATGCCTCTTTTCAAGAGTACATTAGAGGAAAATTATTAATTTTTTGTAATTTTTAAAAGTTCATATCGATATCAACATCGATCCGTCAGTCTTATGTGTTGAATGGTCATTCTGAGGGAAAAAGCTTATTAAGAACCAAAATACTTTTTTATAAGAAATTTAACGAAAAAAAACGGGGTTTACTCCGCTGACTAATTAAAATAAATATTTCGAAAATAGAAGCATGAACAGAAAAACGCATAAAGAGAGGAATGTGTTTGAGTATATATTTGTTGTTGTTTGCTTTATATATTTATTGTATTTTTTCACGTCGGTATTATATACATGCATGATTTTATTGTACCATGTCGAATAAATTGATTTGAATTGAATATCTCTCCTTTGACACTTCTTATAGAAATGCCAACCGTCAAATAGAGTTCACTTCAGTAGCAGTCTTTACTTGCGCTCAGTAAAATCAGAAGGAACGGTGGCATCCAGTGGAAAAATAATCCCCGAGGCTATTTAGAGAACCTGAGCGCACTATTGTGCTGGATGCACTCATTGCATCGAAACTCGAATATTTTTGCTAACAATACACTGCAGTCAGTTTCCTTTGCTTGTAAGCAAACGCAATGCAATTTTATTTATTGAAATAATACATGTAATGATAAAATACGGTTGTAAACGGCACACTAGACAATCATATTGCATATTCGCTATGATCCACTGCATTGGGTTGAATGCAAGTTTTTTACTTATTCATCATCATTTTTAGGAAATTTAGCGTTGAATTGTTTTGACTGGCATCTGCTAGTGTTTTATAATGTATTGTAATCATTACAGAAATGAAACAAATATACGTGAGAACCTTGTGTTCTACGGAGTAGTTAAGAATGACAGTAATCATTAACGGAAAGGATGACTTTTCCGAAAGCAAGCATGCGTAGATAAGAAATCCGAGTTCTATTAAGGGATAACAGTGATGATATATGAAAACTGCCAGTTCTGACAACGAAAACAATAAGGATGTATGAAAATCATGAGTTTTGACTAGAGATAGGAACAGTTAAGGAATACATTAAGAATGTACGAAAACCATGGGTTTTGACTAGGGATGAGAACAGTTAAGGAATACATTAAGAATGTATGAAAACCACGAGCTTTGACTAGGGATATGAACAGTTAAGGAATACATTAAGGATGTGTGAAAATCATGAGTTTTAACTAGGGATATGAACAGTTAAGGAATACATTAAGGATGTATGAAAACCATGGGTTTTGACTAGGGATACAAACAGTTAAGGAATACATTAAGGATGTATGAAAACCTTGAGTTCTGACTAGGGATAGGTACAGTTAAGGAATACATTAAGGATGTATGAAACCCATGAGTTTTGACTAGGGATAGGAACAGTTAAGGAATACATTAAGAATGTATGAAATCCACGAGCTTTGACTAGGGATATGAACAGTTAAGGAATACATTAAGGATGTGTGAAAATCATGAGTTTTAACTAGGGATATGAACAGTTAAGGAATACATTAAGGATGTATGAAAACCATGAGTTTTGACTAGGGATGTGAACAGTTAAGGAATACATTAAGGATGTATGAAAACCATGAGTTTTAACTAGGGTTGTGAACAGTTAAGGAATACATTAAGGATGTATGAAAACCATGAGTTTTAACTAGGGTTGTGAACAGTTAAGGAATACATTAAGGATGTATGAAAACCATAAACCATGAGTTTTAACTAGGGATAGAAACAGTTAAGGAATACATTAAGGATGTATGAAAACCATAAACCATGAGTTTTAACTAGGGATAGAAACAGTTAAGGAATACATTAAGGATGTATGAAAACCATAAACCATGAGTTTTAACTAGGGATAGAAACAGTTAAGGAATACATTAAGGATGTATGAAAACCATGAGTTTTGACTAGGGATAGGAACAGTTAAGGAATACGGTTAAGTTGTATGACCATAAGCGTAGGAACCAGGAGACTTTGGAGGATAAAGATTCGATTTATGTTACTTCGTACCTTTTTACAGGATAAGTATATTGGTGTAAGGTGTCAGTGATTTACATAGTTTAATTGGTTTTAAGACTAAACAAAAAATTGCTACTTATTAATGTGGAGGAACTTATGCTTCCCCCCCCACACTCACAGCCTATGTTTCCTACGCCCATGATGGAAACCTTGAGCTTTGACTGTGAACATAATCGCTTACGAATGAAATAAACTTGCAAAAACACGACATGCTCTTATGACAGAAATGTCAACTTTCAGGAAATGGTGTGTTCGAAATATAGGTTGCAATAATAGACAGGGTTTTTTAAAGGAGTGAAGAACAAACATCGACACGGAAGTTCAGCATGTCCAAGCAGACGACTGATGTGTCATTCGGTGATCCATCTCCATCAGTTCCGCATAGGAGAAGTTTTGCTTCAACACCGTCATACTGTGTTATATACTATATCATCTAAGAAGTTTCGCCTCAACACCGTCATACTGTAGAGGAGTCTAACACGGGTTATATTCTACTTCATCTACTCGTAGGGATTAATGTTAGTATATATCTGTTCTTTCTCAACTACACATACATACATTGCCACTCTGTTGAGGTAGATTTAAGTATAGACCTTTTTCTAAGTACCAAAGATATGTATGTGTCCTTTGTTACATAGAAATTGGACAGTAAATTACATCTTCGACAATTTTTGGAACCGTTAGTTTTCATCTTTCACTCTTTTGTCTAGTCCAACTTTATTGCTAGAGACTAAAACGTCCGAAGCTTTATGTTGACACGTGTAAAAAACAACAAGAAACAAACTTGGATTAAATTTTGCCAAATAAATAAACGTTTCCTACTCCCTCTCCTACACACACACACACATATTTTTCTAAATGCTATAAATATATCGGATTTTCTACGCGAATTTTATTACATACGAATATGAAACTTTCATCGGATTGGTACTGGCAATATGATTCCGGAATGTTGAAGAATGTTTACTGCAAAATGGTTAATGACAAAGAACTCAACAAATAAGAAAGAAAACGAATTTATCTGTGGAGTAATAAAAACTGCTAAATTACGTCACTTTAAGTGATTGTTATACGTATGACTTACTGTTTTTGTTTGTAATTAAGCACAAAGCTACACAATGGGCTATCTGTGCGCTGCTCACCACGGGTATCGAAACCCGGTTTCTAGCGTTGTAAGTCCGCAGACATACAACTGTGCCACTAAGGGGGGGGGGATGACTTACTGAACAGTAGAAAAATGCCATTTGGAATCTTAATCTTGTTATTGTTTAACCGTTTATTCACGGTTCATTGATCCTAAATACACTGTTGCTTTTAGAAGGCTATTGGAGTTTTTTTAGCGGGGAATCGAGTCCCAAATATTAGTATTGTTTGTCCTTAAACTTACCGCTGAATCACCAGAGGGAGCTATTAAAAGAAGTATATAAAATGTATGTGCGCTTCAAGTACTTCTTTTCAGTAGCAAATGCTTTTGTGAAATTGATTTGGACATCACAAAATATTTCGTATAGCTCAAAGCAGTTCCGATCTTGACAAGTTCGCGCATTAAATATAGAACACGTAAGAATGGGAAGCAAGGGTCAGGGGGAATAAAGCCCGCTAGGCTATCTTCAGGATGAAACAGTACTTTCTTCGTATCTAATTTTCAGCCATAACCCGGTTATTTATCTTGTCATCTGCTGTGAATGAGTAGAAATTTAAGACTGAAAGTTGTGTATTTCCATAGACAATGTTACAGCGTATGTATAGTAATATTTTAAAATTAAGCATTGTAAAGGGCGGAATGAGACCTAGTATTTAGCGTGCTGGACAGTGAATCCAAAACTCCTTGCTTCTCACCCTGTTGCCTCACGATCGCGATCCGCGCTTTTGAGCGTTGGGTGAGTTATAAGAGTGAAGGTGAAAATCCTCCTATTCGACTAGAGTATACCACGAGTTGGTATTGGGAATGTTAACTAGGTGTCTATCAGTTCACATTAAGGCAGGCTAGGCTCTTGTGTAGCTTTGCATGAAAGCTTTGAAACAAACAAGCAAGTAATTGTAAATCTAATCTCGCAAGGAACTGACATTTACTACTGTTCACACGTCTTCTCTCGAGTTAACAAATATGAAGAGTAGTGAGCCTTCATTCATTGTTTTACAGCCCACCAAAGAAGAGGTTTTTAAACAATTCACGCGACCTATGAATACGCAATATAAACCAGGAAACTTATTACTTAATGGGAAGTAAGACCTTCTTTATTGCTCGTGGGTCTTGCAGTTACTAAATAATTGAGTCAAGGCTTTTCTCTTAGTGTTATAAACTGCTTGGTAGAGAACTCATCGTGAAATTGACGGCAAGGCGAAATTCACTTCACGCACTAGCTTATACATTTTCAAGTCACGTGCCTTGACAATCCACCAATGTGTAAATTCCCCCCCCCCTCTTCTTCGCTAAGGAGTCAAGACCAATGTGTCGTCTTTACCACTTATAAATTCCCGCCACAGAGACCGACTGTAATTACTGTAATGTTGAGCAGTTTTCTGCAGGAAGAACACGGTAAAAAGGAAAGAAGAGAGCTTTTTACATGAGCTAAAGCACGTGTTTCGTAGTTTATCCTATCAAGATGACTCGAGGCTACTTTTGATGGGAATTTCTCCCATTGTCTTGCGATTGTACGAAGAATCTGCCTAGCAAAGTTTGTTATTAACAGAACAATTTATTGTGACATTTTTTACTTTATCAAGTAAACAAATTTGTTAATTTTCAACTTTTTCTGCATTATTTAGTAGTATGTTAAAGTGACTTAACATAGCCATAAGTGGCTCTCGTTTATTTTGTTCACAAACTTATATTTTGGTTCTCCCTGTTTGTGTGTTTCTTATTGCGCAACCAACTGATGGAAGTACAGAAACTTTCTTCTGTTGTATAATTCTCTACATTTAATAAGTTTTGCAGATGCAGTAGGTACAAAGAGTGAACAGTTTGCTTAAATAAACAAAATCCATTTGTTACAGAGTATGAAGAAACCAGACAAAATCCATGTTAGACTGGTTTCTTAATCGGCCTTAAATATCGGTTTTTTTTTCATACTTCCGTCTATCTATTTATCTACAATTCACTCCGTTATATAGCACGCCCCTGAATACACTATGTCCTTGTAACACTTTCTTGTGACTACCACAGCGCCCCTGTAAGCTAATGTTGTTCTGGGTCCTCCTGCTCATTAAAAAGTGGTATTATTATAATCCTATAGACCAGGTGAAGGCTGGTAATGAGCAATTACAGACATCCCCTCACCAAATCTTCTCTTTATCTCCACCCCTGATACTTCAGCTAGTGTGGACAGTTACTGGCACCCCGCTGATAATCCCCACCACCATCTGTTCATCGCTGCGCGAGACCCCGAGCAATTTGAGAACGCGTACGAACCCGCTCTATAGAAAAAGAACTGGGCATTAGACTCATCTTGCATGGTGAATAATCAGTGGCCAATCTATAATCTGGTCTGCACTAAAGCAAACAATAATTTACTAATATCAAGATATTTTTATCACACACAGGAAAATATGCTTCATAAGCAATTGAGAATAAAAGACAACTCAATGTAATAAAATGAAAAACAATATGGTTTTAGAAAACATACCGAAATAATTATATTTCGACTTTTATTTTATTCTTCCTTATTCTGGTTTGCGAAATAGGCAGGGCTTCTATTTTTGTTATCATAATTTCGTTTATGGTCGCACACAAAAACTTAGGCTTAAGAAACCTATTATTTCTACGGGGGTTTCGTATTGTTATTGTATAACCTAAAATACATTCGAAGGCGTTTGTTTTGTCTAACAACTACTTGGGTTTTCTTTCTCTGCGAGATTTTTAGTCAGAGGATTAAATACATGTGAGATGATGTGTTATAACATGTGCCACTTTTCTGAACCAACAAAATTCTCTCATGAGTTAACAGTGACATTGTCTTTGAAAGGAAAATATAACTGTGAAAAAAACGTAATATTTTTTTGCGATTTAAAAAATGTTTGTGTCATGTTTCCAGCAGATATTTGTAAAATAGTTGCGTGTGATATTCATGAATTTAGCACCTGCAATTATGAATTCTATTCCTCATTGGTGGCAAGTAAAGTAACCATCGTTTCTTCATGTAGAATTAAATACATAAAGTTATGAAAAATTTGAATCATGCTATACCGAACAACGTACACAATCAGAACGACCTTCGAACAGGTTCTGACAGTGAGTGTTGAGGCTTCACCTAAGCCTTTTCATAGTTAATTTAAATACTAATTTGTGACATATTTGTTCACGGATGATGTTAAACAAAAATTATCCGTTTGGATATTTTTAACCATATTCTTTAGAAACGATAAAAGATTTAGAAGTCCAGTGCTGATAAAGTAATCCATATGTATTTCTAATTTCTTTTATTAGTTGTTTAAACTTGAATTGCTTATTTTTACTGTTTACTGTGCTTTTATTTTTACAACCTTCCATCTTATTTCATCATTTAAATTATTAATATATATTAAATATCATTTCTGAATAGACAATTTATACTATTTTCACTTACGTTCACACACACAAATCTGTTTGTATATGCATCCATCTGTTCAACCGTCCATTTATCCATCTACCTATTACATAATTATATAAAGAATTTATTGTGCTAGGAACATTACATAATGAATCTCATTAGCGTCAATACTAATACAAACTTCCTTAAAGTAAATAGACGATGGTCTTTGAAGAACAAATATTTCATATTTAATTGCTCAAATGTCATGGCAGTCTCATGAAATATTTATTCTTTCGTTATGTGACATTTGGTTAAGAGTTTGAAAGCTCGACGGTTTTAAGTTACAGCTCGGCTCTCAAGGCATTAAAATCTCTTGACGATTCTTTCTCTCAAACGTTAAGTGGCTACACTCGAAGTGGCTCAAAACAACGAGAACCCAAATGATTTGGTTAAAAGCCTACTATTTCTGAAAATGGTATTTTCAGATGTAAATGTGGGATTTGATAAGTGAAGTAATGGCCCCACGAGGTTTCACATCGCTGTTGTTCACTAATGTCCTCGTACAAAGAAGCTGTCGTCAGTATACTTGTCTATCTCTAATCGTATTAATCACTTTTGTATCTCCAACTACAAATTCCCTTCTAACAGAAATTAGGTTTTTCATTCAATAGATCTAATCCTTCAGAGGTAGCCATATACCTCATGTTGTATGTGATGAATAAGCATATATAAATTTAGGCATTTAGACGATTGACACTGCAGCCTTGAGGCTGTTTTGATAATAAAAGTAACTTATTAGAATTGATAAGCTTGCTTACTTTGACACGCTTATTCAGTTTCTAGCTAACCTAGCAAAAATGATCATTTTCATTTTATTTTCAGATGTTTAAAGATTATCATAAATGCGAGACTTAAAGGACATTGTAGCTATACACACAATAGAAAAACCTGAATAATGGTTCACGTTAAATACTTATTGTTATTTAATCACGATGTTAGAAGGCTAAGATAACAGTTTTATAAAAAGTAGTAAAAAAATGAAAATATGTTACAGAATCATTCAAATCACCAAAGTTGTTATTTTCATGCTGTACGTTTGTAACATTTATTCATTTAAAATTAGTGAGTTACTTTTATCTCCGTGTATATTTATTTTTTCCACAAGCTATAGCTTTAGCTTACATTACATCACTCATTTTC
Organism: Limulus polyphemus; assembly: GCF_000517525.1. Taxonomy (NCBI): domain Eukaryota; kingdom Metazoa; phylum Arthropoda; class Merostomata; order Xiphosura; family Limulidae; genus Limulus; species Limulus polyphemus. The sequence continues at coordinate 162,921 of NW_013666264.1, forward strand.
CCAAACTTGATTTGTTCAACATAGAATAATAATTATTACTTCAAAACAAACGTAATAAAAAAATTGACTTAAGCAACGTGGGGAGAAATTAATGTAATTCTGTTAGAACCTTTCGTGGAGACAATTGACTTAAAAGAGAAACTGAGAGAGACTGTAGGAGATAGAACAGATAATCGTGAGGAGGGGTAGTCTTGTCTGTTTGTTCCCAGCCTACGAAGATGGCGAAATCTGTCTCAACAAAAGTAAAGAATGTGTAGCCGCTCAATAGCTTTGCTTCTGGGAGCTCGCAAACGTCAAGACTTTCAGCACGAGGTGAGAACAATAACGGTGATTGGAAGCCAGAGGAAGAGAAGTTAAAGATGAGCTACTGTCGCTTAATCAAACCTAGGAATCCCCAAGGACCAGGCCTGGGGGCACACCAACTGGAGGCGATATTGGAAAGGAGTCCATTTGTGTGTCTGTTAGCCAGAAAATTCTGTTCTTAAGGTGTCTTGGGACTTTGCCCTTGAGATTGAACTATTCGGTTGGCCACATCGATCATTTTGATCTTTACCTTCTTTCTAATATCTGTCTCTGATTCTACGAGATCGAGAGAAATATTACGTATTGGATTTGTTCTTTCTTTATAATATCAGACAACAGATTGAAGTCAATATTTTGGCCATTCATTAAAAAAGTATGACTTGTACTAGCGTGATCAGAAATAACAAACGAAGCTGTACTGATGATATTTCATTATTTGTAGAAATCAAAAACTTCATATTTTAGACCAGTTGATTGATTTCTCTGTCAAGTGTTATTATTAACTAGAGTGAAAAACTAGACAAAAACCTTAACGTTATACCCATTATCTAAATTATACTAAATTAAAATTTACATTAGTTATCTAATTATTAGCTAATATTGATGACTTCACATTAAATCTACATCTTTAAATCTACATCTTCCCTACTCCATTCGTCGTTTTCTAGTCAGAAAGTTTCTTATAGAATTAGATATTTTTATTATTGACTAAGATTAAATTGCAATGTATTTGTGTTTCATCAGGTGCTTTTATGGCTTATCGCCTTAGATGAGTAGATAAATTCAAAAATCGTTTAGGCTTATAATTACACTTATTTTCTTTTTGTTTCACGATCTCTAATCTCAGTGGCTAGATCTCGGGACATTAAACCTATCGAATGATAAAGTCCTCATAACGAACAGTTTTGATTTAAATGGTGTTACAAATAAGGTATTCTTCAATTTGTAACATTTCGCCATAAAGACTTTTATCATAATTCCTAAAGCACAAAGAATATGCTAAAGAAAACTTCAGTTATGTCTTCAATACTTGCAGTTCCTGATAAATTAGAATTTTGATTGATGGTCACAGATAAGTACGTAAATCTTGAATAAACGCTTTCATCTATCAGTAACACAATTACTGTATTGATTAAATGTTTAGAAATTTTAACCTTTTAATTTTGATAAATCATTACCATAACATTTATAACACCATATTTGCAATGACTAAATATACTTATTTGCATAACCCAAGAAATAAAATAAGATGTGCACAGAATTTCAAACGTAAAATTTCTGTCGTCAGATAAAAAGAAAGTTTGCAAATGAGCTCTTTAATAGTTGCGACTACACTGTCTTTTCTAAAGTATAGCTCTTTAATAGTTGCGACTACACTGTCTTTTCTAAAGTATAGCTCTTTAATAGTTGCGACGACACTGTCTTTTCTAAACTATAGCTCTTTAATAGTTGCGACGACACTGTCTTTTCTAAACTATAGCTCTTTAATAGTTGCGACTACACTGTCTTTTCTAAAGTATAGCTCTTTAATAGTTGCGACTACACTGTCTTTTCTAAAGTATAGCTCTTTAATAGTTGCGACTACACTGTCTTTTCTAAAGTATAGCTCTTTAATAGTTGCGACTACACTGTCTTTTCTAAAGTATAGCTCTTTAATAGTTGCGACTACACTGTCTTTTCTAAAGTTTGAAAAAAATAAACAAAAGTTTCTTCCAACATTCCAGTGAACAGTGAATATTGTTACGATCCCGTGTTACCGTACTGTATAACATGTAAAAAAAAAATTGACAACTCTGTAATTTTGTAGTTTTATACATATATTAAATATTAAAAAATAAAACAAAAACATCAAATATTAACCTATATATAATAATTTACAAAAGTGTACAATGCAAAAAAATCACTATTTCTTGGTAGATCCACGTAGGTATTGTCTCTCCAATTCAATGTAATCATTTCAAGCGTAGTATGTCAAAATTCAACTTCAGGTTGTAAATTCCAATTCACGTTAGATGTACGGTTTCAAAAAGTTCACTGTTCCAATGTCCACTGCACCAAAACTTGTCGATATTTTCAAAAACGGTTTTCAACAATTCTCAAAAAGTACAAGGCTTACAAAGGTTACAAAAGTTAAGACTAATTACTAAACTTACTAACTTTAGGGTCGTAAACAAAAAACTAATGATAGCTTATAACAAACACCTACGATTAATTTCTATGTTCAAATACTCTTTCGAGTTCGTTACAAAAATCTCTGTCTGAAATGGCTACTGAAACTAAACTAAACTAAACCAAACTTCTCAAAAAAAGACTCTTCTACTAACGGAAACTTGAGACTTTTTATATAAACTCCCCAAAAAACCGTTACAGAGAGCGCGTTTGCTAAAAACGTTAGTTACACGTCACTGATCAGGCGATATACCTACAGCGCACCACAAGTAAGTTTTACAAAAATAAGGCATCGTAACAATATATACATATTAAAACTCGGTTTCGGTGAATAATTTGAGCTCTTGTCAAATTTGAATTTCCCAATAGTTCTGAAGTGTGTGATTTTTGAAATTTAATACACAAACACGTGTATAACCTTCGTTTAATTCTTTACTTTACAACTTTAACCAAGTGCTGCTGTTAACCATCTTGTTAGCTTTAGTTACCAAACAGAACACACTGTGTAAATAATAAAGTTATATGGGTTTCTTTGAAATACATCTTAATGGATCTTTAATTTCAATACATTATAAAATACTTTAATAATAATAAAAAAAAGATTTATATCACTTTGATATATTATTTACCTGTTGAACAAAATCCACATGAACTCTGTTAAAATCATCCATGTTTGAGCAGCTCAACTAGAAGTTGTTGAAAAACGGAAGAACTGTTAATATTTTATAGATGGCAAACCCCGAAGAGAAGTAAGAAAACGAATAATATTTGTTTAGAAAATATATTGCTCTTGAAGTTTATCAACTTAAAGAAACTTAGCCATAGTTTAGGTCTTAAAATTTATATACTAACAGGCCAACATAATTTTAATAATAAATTTTAGTTATAAGATTAATCATTCCAACCGCCACTGCTAACGAAAGCCTATTTGAAGAAAAAATAGAATAACAAATTCACTTGTAGATCCTAGTTTAAAAAAACAACTAGGTTTTAATGCTACGAACAAGTTTCAGCAGTACAATAATTTTGTAAAAATATTGATTGCAATTGTTTGAACTTTCAAAATTGTTTTTAAGGAATGTTACATCTTATGCTGATTCTTAATTATTGGATTTTTCGAAGATAAGATTAAATCATAAGCCTATCTCAACTATAAGTCTCAAGAGCTTTTTTTTCATTCACATCTTAGTTGAAAACTAAATATATTTGCAGTCTTAATATTTTCTTCTTCTAAGTCCTTTGAAATAAGGTCTTGCTTTATGTATGCTTCTTTCTCTAGAGCCTATAGACGCAGAAGCACAAGAAGACGGCTGCTTTTATAGAACTTTTTTGTGTTATATATATATATAAGTTGGAAGATGGCTGAATTCGCTTTGTATCCCTGGCGACACTGGTTGTTGCCAGATAAGCGTCCTAATGCTACTGAAGTAATAGAGCTCGAATTTGTCAGTGTTTCCCTAAGGCTTTGTGTCATCTACAGGCAGAGTTCTAGCACAATATTTGGGTAGCAGGTCTCTGTTCCCTATACAGCAATCATTCTTCTACGACAAGCGCCATCCTCTCAGCAAATGCAAATCTGGTGCTGTGATATCTTGAGCTTTCCGAAATCAGTAGGAATCCCGTCGGAGCAGAAAGAGTGATCAACGGAATTGTTCTTCCAACAGTAACTGTCACTCTGATGTTCTGGTCTGGCTATTTTAGTTATGCATTCTCTTTAATAACAAGAACCAAACAACAAAAACACGATTCTGGCTTCAACAAAGAACTACAGAGCCCCTTCCCAATCACGCTTTTTAAATAACAGTAAATCTTGATATGACATCTTAAGAACGAAACTTCTGACAAAAACAACAAGAGTAACTTGGAAAATCTGATGATTTACATAATACTTTTTATGGCTAAATACTTTATAACTAACTCTGCTACGATTATTCAAAGCAGTTACAACGAGAGACAGAAATATAGCATAATAGATTTTCCTACATAAACTAAAAAGGTTAAAAATGCGTATACATCAGATTTCTCTAATTAATGTAAGCAAACAACCAGTTATTTTTAAAACAATGAAACATAAGGAAAAACAAAATTCAGCTATGACTTTTTTACCTTTTCAGGATTAAATATTATATTTGTTCCTACTTTGTTAAGAAGAAATATAAAAATAAATCGAACCCCTATATTAGTGTTATAAGTTCATAAACGTACCGTTTACCCACCGGAAACATTCGTTTTACTAACAATTTGTTTGTTCGTTTTAGCGCAAAACTAGTTGATTGTCTATCAGCCCTGTGTTCACCGAGGAGTTCGAGCCCAAATTTGAACAAACTTTCATGGTATAAACAATCTTAACCACCGAGTCTGGCCAGGTTTTTAACCATGTGCAAAGATTATAGAAGATCGTGACCTCCAATAAATGTCATGCGGTTTGGTTTAACTGATATTTCGAATGTCAGATAGCAAAACCTTTATGCGTACGTATATATTTACACATATATGTGTATGAACATTTTGTTGGCAGTTTAAATTCATATGTTATGTGTTAAGAAGTTTTCAATTTTCTTTGTTTTATAAGTTTATTAACTAATCAAAATGGTTCACAATTGAATGATAAAGCAGGCAAAGAGAATCACACATACTGCAACAGAGTACCTATGTTAACCATAAGTACTGAGTGGAATAAGTTTAACTAAAATGGCTGAATAGTCCCAATTATAGATGATAAGAAGGATAGTTATTACTGTGACAGAAATCACATTTACGTACATAATAACGTTTCCTTTTTTATTTACTCATTTTGTCAGCTAAGAAAAGAAGTTTCTGAATTTAAAACATTATTCAGCGTCTGTTAGAATATTGTCGCAATAGAAAGAAAAAATCAATACGTTTTTATAATTAACAGATCATCATATAAAATAATTTACAGATGAGATAGAAAATGCACACTTATGCCTGTATCATGTTTCCGCAGTTATAAGTATAATATATGTATAAAATTATAAAGAGATGCTTTGTATCCTTAATCACATTGAAGACAAGGACTCTCCAAAAGAACGGATGTTTTAATGATAATACTAGAATTTTTTGGAGAGGAGATGTACTTCAGAAAAATAATTTTATTATTACTATTGCCATTGTTTTTAGCGACTTTTTTTGTCATCTCCAAAGCGTAAAATCGTCTTGCAACTTACGAGTAAAATTCTCAAAGGACCTAAAAAGTGAGGTTGAAGAAAAACGTTTACTGGACTTAATTCAAACTGCTTCCAAAGACAGAAAATTTATTTTTACTTTAATTTGCTTCAAATTAAATCTAATCTGATTGACTGTTAGGTCATTTGGTAATGAAACACTTAATTGATGTTGGGCAATTTTTCTAAGTGTTTTTTTAAAGTGAACCTCTTCTAATGCAATAAAAATAAAAGTTCCTTACTTTACGAATAAATTCAAAAAAAGAAAACCCGTATTCCCTACAATAAAAGAAAAATATGATAGCGGAGTAAAACAGATCAAGTTATCCTTTCCTTTTTTACTTACTCATTTTGTTAGCTAAGTAATGAAGTTTCTGATATAATTCCGCATCCGTTACAATATTATTGTAACTGAAACCAACATAAGAAAATTATCATCAAAAGCAAATCATAGATTAAAGATCTTGTAGATGAGGTAAAAAGTATATTATAACAATTATCAGGTTAATTTCCATAATTATTGACATTATGCTACTATAGTTTTGTAATTAACTTTATACTTCTGTTTTTTGTTTTCCTTTACATTTCAAAGTATGGTCAACTCTAAGCAGAAGAGGAGCGCGAGAAATTAGTTCAGACATATTATTGTAGCTTAATGCTAGAAAAATGTTACAATTTTCTGACGTTTGTTATGTATCCCAAGATATAAGGCAATTAGAATATTAATCAGTGTAATCGCTGTTAAGTTGCGTGCCATAAAGTAGAATATCAGTTTTTAGATGGTTGATATGTATTTTGAAAAGGTTTGTTGCTGTTGTTGAACTACGTGAAAAACTGCTTGAGATTTCTCTACACTAATCGCCCCTAATTTTGAAGTGGTAGGCTAGAGGGAAGGCAACTAGTCAACATCACCTACCGTCAACTCTTGGGCTACTCTTTATCTGCGAATAGTGAGATTAAGCTCCACATTATAACGTCTAACGGCTGAAAAGACAACCATGTTCGGCAACGGGTTTCGACCCCGCGACTCTCAAATTTCGAGTCAAGCGCCCTAACCACCAGGGCCACGCCAGGGCATTTTAAAATGGAAAATGTGAAATACCTCTCAGTACCTCAATACATATATAACCTAACACAAACTCGATACATATATATGTATAGCCTTACACGTTATCTCTGCATATGTATGTAAATGTATGTGTTAAGTATACGTATAAGTATATTAGCCAGATGGTCATCTTAATAGTAAAAATATTCCAAATTGCATTAATGTCTGTTTTAGACATAAACTTCTTAACAAAATCAAAGTAAAGCGGCAAGTATAATGTACTTCTTGACAACGAAGGTTCAAACTATTTATATTAACTTAACAAGTTCTGAAACATATGTACTTGGATTTTCACAGATTTAGTCAGTATGGAGTGTTTAACGTTAAATAGCAATAACTTCCTTTTACGTGTATTATTTTTTATTGTCACAACGTTCCTTTATCTCTGTACAGAGGTCGAGTGCGTTATATTAAATCTATTTTGGAGTCTTACAACGATGTTATAGTACATGTTGCCACGTCCGGTCCTGCTCTGTCTGACAGCTGTGCGTCTTGACAATAATCCCGTATGACCCGTCGTACGGCCGTCATGTCAAAAGCACATCACTACTCTTTGATTCATTCCATAATTCATCTACTGTAAGAGGACGGCAGTTTCTCAGCACTATAATCAACAGTCGGATCGCATAAAAATCCATAGACAATATGACCCTTATGTTTTCGAATGTAATAGCATGATCGCTCGTTTTTCATTCTCAACTGCTTGAGATATGTCGCGGTTGAACGAATATGTCGTGGAAACTTCTTTGTACATAATACTTATGTCACTTTTCCATACAGAGATCTTTCTTGTTTTTTTTGCGTACTATTGCCAGATAAACTTCTGTGGCTTTTGCTAGTGATTGTTGTACTCGTGTATTCTGACCTGCTACAATACGCTGCATTTTGCTTACCATGACAGGGGTACAACTTGTTGTAGGCCTCTTTCTGGATGATTCTGATGTCTTAAGTTATTCTATATTGCTCTGTTTTCCAATGCCATTAAGTACAACGTATATCTCTGTGCTAGATATTCTAAACCCCTGATCTGAATATATCATTACGATCTGCGTTTATGAATATTTTGCGTCGGAAAGGGCTGTAACTCAAAAGCGATTATTTTCGATGGCATCACACTATATAAGAACCGCAAAATAATGTCAAAATGTAGTTCTGATACATCTCGCTTCACAGTGAATTTATATTGGCTGTAGTTGTCATGTAACATCCTAATATAGATCATACATATCTATACCAGCCGGGTCATGCAGTAGACACAGTATAGATCGTGTATATCTATACCAACCAGGGCTAGCGGTAGACACAGTATAGACTGAGCATATCTATATCAACCGGGTCTAGCGGTAGAAACAACAGAGTTCATAGATCTCTATACCAAACAGATCTATCGGTAGATACAGTATAGATCATACATGTCTATACCAACCGGGTCTAGCAGTAGACACAGTATAGATCGTGTATATCTATATCAACCGGGTCTATCGGTAGAAACAGTATAGATCATACATATCTATACCAACCGGGTCATCCAGTAGACACAGTATAGATCGTGTATATCTATACCAACCAGGGCTACCGGTAGACACAGTATAGACTGAGCATATCTATATCAACCGGGTCTAGCGGTGGAAACAACCGAGTTCATAGATCTCTATACAAAACAGGTCTATCGGTAGACACAGTATAGATCATACATATCTATACAAAACAGGTCTATCGGTAGACACAGTATAGATCATACATATCTATACAAAACAGGTCTATCGGTAGACACAGTATAGATCATACACATCTTTACCAGCAACTTTTTGTTTCTCTTTTTCGAGTTGTATTAATTATGATTTTACGTATATTGATCCTATTTTTATTGTTAATGTGAAGTATGTGTATGAAATACAACTATAAATTAAACTATCAAAGAAATTTAAAAGTTTTTTAATATCTTGTAGTGAAAATTCTGATTAAAAAAATGGATGTTTTGTTTTCTTGTTCAAAACCTCGTGACAGTTTAGAATTTAAACCTTTACAGGATATAAACCATTATATTATGAAAATCTTCAGAAATTATAGGACTTTTTCTTTTAATTGTTATGTCCGTAGAGGATATAAATAACAATGGTTAAGAAATTTTATTTTGTGTTTGTCTCTTTAAAAATAAATGAGGATTTTTATTACGTCTACAAATCTAGACATTTAATTGTAAAATTTGTATAACGTTTAGATTCCCTGAGACCAAACATTTGGCTTTGAGTATGCTGAAAGTCATATATTTGGGCTATCATGATTATATTGAAACAAAATTACAAACAAAGCAGTCTATTGACAAAAAATTTATTTGTTATATTAAAATCATTTGCTTTTAAAGTGTAGAATGTATGTTTGGTGGGTGAGTTCAGTAAATATAACAAATTACAACCAGAGTGGGTTATCTGCTGTGTTCACCGAGAGGAATCGAACGCCTGATTTTAGCGTTGTAAGTCCATAGACATACTGCTATCCCAACTAGAGTATCTTGCTCTGAACATCCTAAATGTTCACACAAGACATTTCACTGTTTAATAAGTGTACATAATATTTTTTATCAATATTTTATTGACTATAATTAATCTTGAAAACCCCTGAAGATACGTATGTGTACGTATATCTTGAACACTATATGTGATACAAAGAAACCAAGTACATTTTTCTTCAAAGTATTCTCATACCTAATAAAGTTTAGCTTTTTGTTCCCTAGGAGACAAAATCTTTCACAATCAGTGCAATTATTTCTTCCTTTTTATTTGAAGAAACTTATGTTGTGATTTTCTTACATGATATATATATATATAATGGTTTTCTCTTTCTTAATTAAAGAATTCCAGAAGCTATAGGATTTCTCCTTTACTTGTAGTGTTTTACCAGAATAAAATTGATGATTTTCTTTTCTGATTGAAAACCTCCAGAAACTCAACGAGTTTTTCTATAAACTGTGACGTCCTTGCAGAATACAGATAATTATTTAATATTTTCCAGTTAATGACCTCCAAAAAAAAACATGACTTTTTCCTTAAATTGTAACGTCCTTACACGATGTCCCTCCATGAGTCAGCTGAAAGTTTCCGGACTTACAATGCGGGGTTCGAATCCACGTTGTAGACAGAGCGCAGATAGACCACTGTGTACTTTGCGCTATAAAACCAATAACCTTACAAGATATAGATAATTATTTTATGTTTTCTAGTTAATGTTCTCCAGAAACTACCTGTATTTTCCCTTTATGTGTTCTAGTTGAAGATCTTCTAAAACTATATAACTTTTGTTTATTAATTGTGATGTCTTCACAGGATGTAAATAATCGTTTTTGCTTTTCTGGTTGAAGACTTCCAGAAACTATAGGGATGTTTTCTTCAATTGGATGTTCTTAGAGGATACGAGTAATTTTCTTCTTCTTTTTCTATTTTAAGACCTCCAAGATATAAATAATTGTTTTCTATTTTCTACTTGAAGAAACTACATTATTTTTCCATTTAATTGTGTTTTTTTTGCAGAATACAAATAATTATTTTTAATCCAACTTGATACCATTAATACGCAATGGACTAGTATATTTTCGCTTGTAAAATTTCACATTGAAATTAGTTTTTTTTTGGTCTAACAATATTTTTTCTTTATATTTCTTTTATTCTCAAATTTTTCTGCTCAGCTGAACATCCTTAATGTTAACTTATGTGTATATTTGCAAGATCTGTTTGGAAACTACCCGAATATAGAAGGCCATTAAATGCCAAGTTCATTATCATTTTAATATTTTTTAGATAAAACAATATCAGCATTTCTTACTTTAGTAGTTCATGGCGCCTACGATTGTTACAATAAAACAATATCAGCATTTCTTGATTTAGTAGTTCATGTCGCCTACGATTGTTACAATAAAACAATATCAGCATTTCATGATTTAGTAGTTCATGTCGCCTACGATTGTTACAATAAAACAATATCGGCATTTCTTGATTTAGTAGTTCATGTCGCCTACGATTTGCTAACAATAAAACAATATCGGCATTTCTTGATTTAGTAGTTCATGTCGCC
>NW_013666264.1:174637-176390 GCF_000517525.1 Limulus polyphemus
TCATTATTGTAAAAACTATAGAAGATTTATTTGTCTGTTATTAAATTTACCGCTCAGCCATCAGGGAGAGAGGGAAGCTATAGAAGCGCATTTATTTGTAACACAAGCTTAAGTCGTTATATTTTATAAAGTTGTTAGTGTATAGAAGCTCTGTACAACATAAAACAAGTAGATATCGAATAAACTTACGTTTTAAGGTCTATAGAAACTATGTACATCATAAAACAAGTACATATCATATAAACTCACGTTTTGAGGTCTATAGAAGCTCAGTACAACATAAAACATGTAGATATCGTATAAACTCACGTTTTGGGGTCTATAGAAACTATGCACATCATAAAACAATTACACATCATATAAACTCACGTTTTGAGGTCTATAGAAACTCTGTACATCATAAAACAAGTAGATATCATATAAACTCACGTTTTGAGGTCTATAGAAACTCTCTAAACGTTGATCGATAAACTATATTGTATTTTATTTTAGCTAGTGCTACAGCTTTAGGTCTCGAGGCGTAGGAAACAACTATATAAGACATTCGTAGCTTTGTTCAGAAATTAATTATTTACTACATCATTTCTCGTGTGACAACGAAAGCTTATAATATATTTCAATCTTCCTGTATGGTAAGATCTGTAGGAAACATCCCATTTCATAGCCGCGCGCATAAATAATTGAAGAATTAAGCCCATCCTAGCGTGAACCCAACTGTGCAATACTTGACTTGCCTACAGTGACTCACAGATGCTGCCATAATGCACCTGTCACTACCGTTAGGCTTAGATGTGACGACGAGGAGATGACCGAATCGTATAGCTTTATCGGCGGCAGAGGCAAAGTGAGTTAGCAACGCAAACCACTAACAGGCTGGGGTGATTACGGGATATTCGTGTGTTCTTTTTGGCTACATTCAAACAGTCAACTCTTACTGTGAAGCCATTACAGAGATTGGGCTGACGTTCGGCTCTTTGTGAGAGATATCTAAAGTGGAAAAACCGGGCAAATAAATATCGTAAACGCACATCAGAAAACCATTTTTTGTATTTCAGTGTCTTTATATATACCATAATACTTACTTCACATGTTGTTAAAACTTAACACGTTATAAGTCACATTAACTATTCAAGTGTTAAATTTCATTAACAATTGAAGTACTACATTTCGTCAACAATTTGCATGCTATATTTTGTCAACAATTACGAATGTGCTTCACTAATAATTCAAAGTTACATTACACTTGTTAGCAGTTCACATGTTAACAGTAAAAATGTTATAGTTCGATAAATAATTAACATGTTCCATTTCAACAATACACAATACTATTTATCGTGATATTATTGTGGAAGTGTATATTCTCCAATATTCGCTATAGGATAATTTTTACAAACGTTCTATAACATCTACTTGTTTACTGATGGACAAATTTTCTAAAGACACTACCAAAATACGTTATACGTAACCTACTTGTTTTCTGATGGACAGGGTTTCTATTCTCACAACATAAGTTCATATTATATCTGCTTGTTTTATTATGGAGTTGTAACAATCGTAGGCGACATGAACTACTAAATCAAGAAATGCCGATATTGTTTTATTGTAACAATCGTAGGCGACATGAACTACTAAATCAAGAAATGCCGATATTGTTTTATTGTAAAAATCGTAGGCGACATGAACTACTAAATCAAGAAATGCCGATATTGTTTTATTGTAAAAATCGTAGGCGACATGAACTACTAAATCAAGA
>NW_013666264.1:177151-199932 GCF_000517525.1 Limulus polyphemus
TTCTATAGTTTTTACAATAATGATGTATTACACTTTTGGTATTTTCTTGAAGTCAAAAGCTTCTAAGATAAAACAAACATTTGAATGTTTAATTTGTTTATTTCTTTACGGATAACATTATTATCTGTACATATGTTTCTTTTGACCTGAAATAAATCAAACCAGAGGTAAGTTTTCGTTAGACCAAAGATTCCACTCCTCACGTAACAAGTTCTGGAAAATAAACTAGTTGATAAAATATTTTCTGTAAAAATATCATTGAAACTCCAATATCTCTTATAGGGACTTCTCGAAACTTCTACATTGTCATAAAAAATTCATGCCGAGTCAATTTTATATCTGTGCAGCGTTTGCACAAAAGACAACAATTTACATTCACATAAAAATGCTGTAAAAATGTATTTCTTTGCAGTTCCCTTACACGGTCTTTATTTTTATCGATTGAAAGGCGTTCCAAATATACATTTTTACGTCGTTGTGGTTTTGCTCCGAGAGTCAAGTAACGATCTTTTCTTGAACCACCATCATCCAAGAGACAGCAGTAACTAGTAACTTTTCTTCCACGTCATTTGTGTATATATGTGTGCTTACTCCAGTGCTGAAACGTGAATTGTTGTAGCGGAAAATAAGGTTATGAAAAGTTTGAGTGGTCAACATGGTGGAAATGTCACTAAAATATATGACGTAGTTTTAAAATGTTGATTTGTATTAAAGTATACAAATTTAGAAAACGTTTTTACCTCACTGATTTCAATGTTCATTTTGTTAACAAGTGAAAACAAGTTAAACTAGATAGATAGATAGAGTGAAAGCTCTGAGAGATAGAAAGAGAGTGTGCGAGAAAGGGTGAGATAAATCATTCTGAACACAAATATAATGTACAACAGTTCAGTTTTCTATGATCATCCTTTCACCAGTTTTCACTGACAGATCAGGCTATTAATTCTTATTACTTACATTGGCTGCTAAGTCCTCTTAAATGAGATAAATATTTCCCTTGCTGGTTTCAATTTACTCACTGAGAAAACTCAAATCAAATTAACTATCACTAACATTTCATACCAAAGATTAATTGTCTGAAATTTCACGATTTTTACACATCTGAAATTTTTGTATGTCATTTCTAAATTACAATAAATTTATATATATATTTTTGTACATTAGGTTTATAAAGTTGTCTTAAAATATAATTAGTTAGCTGTTGTTGCGGAAATGAAGTAGAACTTATCCAACTAAAGCCTTATATATCCTACTGATAAACTTATAACAATACGTTTTCAAAATTAAATAATAATAAACTGATCCTACAAAATTAAAGAAGACTAATTGTTTAAGAAAGTTTTAAGGAGTTATATGTGAAATCTATTCTGAAATCCTCTCTCATTGATTTCTGAAAATGTATTAACATTTGCGTTTGAAATGTTTGTAGCTGTAGTTCCTTTGTTGTTTATAATGGCATCGTTATTTTAAAATTCTCCTTACGTTAAACTTTCAAAAGCTACAAACGTGCGAATAATCGACAAAGAGAGTTTGTTTGTAGTTAAACACAAAACTATACAATGTGCTCTGTTCACCACGAGTATCGAAACCCGGTTTCTAGCGTTGTAAGGCCGCAGACATACCACTGTGCTACTGATGGGCAGCAGAGAGATAGAGAGAGATCTAATTTCATAGTTAGTTTGGTTTATTCTGTGAGCATAACAAATAAAATGATTTAACAGAAACTTACTAATAATATGTTTATCATATTTGTTTATTTTTTAAGTTAACGAGCAACCCATCTTGAGCTCATATTAAAATAACGAAACAATTGGTGTCTTTGTAATAGAAACAGACATCACATGAAACGACAAAAAAAAAGATTATGATTAACTACCAGTCGTTTCTGGTGCTACCGGCTAAAGAATCGGTTCATACTTTTTATTATTATAATAACTATTGTTTATGAAACCTTTATACTCACTGTAAGCAACGTATTATTTGAATTTACCCTTTATAAGCTGTTTCCTGTTTTCAACTTCATAGTTCTGTTTAAATAACTTATGCATGTTTCGCAAAACAGTATTGCTTTCTATTGAATTTCCGGAAACTTAATAGCATTTTGACGTAGCTTACTTTTGTTTATAAATCTACCCTGATGATTGTTCACTACAATAAAATATATTCAAAGATATCCTTCCATATTGCTAAGACACTCGTGTTTGCGTTTAACGTTTCGATAAAATTTATTTAAAGCTGTTCAGTTTGCTGAGGTACTCATGTTTGGGTTTAACGTTTCGATAAAGTACATTTAAATTTGCCCAGCCTTTCAAAACACTCATGGTTTTGTTTAACGTTTCGGTTGCGAAATGGCATTTATTGAACTCACAGTAAATAGCAGAGCTGATCAGCTGAAATGCTCAGTTGAGTTTGGAGAATCGATTTTTTTCTGTCGGTTTTATTATAATTAAAGTTGAAGTACACTTCAACAAGCTTCTTCTTATGTTCAGTGATACTAATTTTGATTGCCATAATAAATTTGTATCTTATGTTAAACAACTTTTTTCATTTGTTTTTTCGAGACTGTATTGTAAAAATAAAAGAAGCAACTCTTTATTATATCTAAATATATTTTTACAATAAAGCTGTAACGATCGGATATTAGTTGTTGTCACGGTTAGTGTCCTGTACGATACCCTAAGCCTAAATATTAATTAGCTATTTTTTATTATCAGATACTTATTAGTTTATATCACATGTTTTGACTGCCAAACTGCTATCATCAAGGAAGTCCCGGGAAGAACTATATGTGTTGACAGGAGCCGGTATATGAACATGAATTATTTTCGTTAGAAAAGAAGGTATGTTATTCCACACTAGTTAGCTAATCAATAATTAGGCTTAGGAAATCATATAGACTACTAACCATGAAAACGAACATTACGTCTTTTTAATTTTGCTTGCAACGTTTTTAAATTATTGCCATCAGACAGAGTATCTTATGAAACTAAAAAAATAAATCGTTAACTTGACTACCGGTTCCACTTCATTAACAAACACATTAATTAATTATCATTACTTTAACAAACTCCCTGTAACAATAAGACGAGCAATTAAAAACTTCAATGAAAAAAGAGCCACACGTGTGTTTCTTTAACAACGATATTCGAAATTACTCTTAATTAAGCTGAACCATGCCTGGGAAACTTTTGGCTTGAAGATGCTGGCCTAAACCGAAAGGATGACGCTATGTTTACATCATTAAAGTTATAGACTAATAAAGATAATTCAGTGACGTGAACGGCGGCCTGTGGTACATTAATGCTATCAAAACGTATTGATGCCCTTGATTTTTGTGTAGCGCACTATCTTAATATATGGACTCGGTCTATGCTCTGGTTAGTGTAAAGTTGTCAAGAGAGGTATCTTGCATCCCCTTACTTTGCTATCTTATATTCAACCGTACTCTCCTATGAGGATAAAGCTCAAGCTGACAACACCTCGTAAATCCTCATCAAGACCAGGATCTTTCACGTCACACAATTAGTCTTGCCAGTCTTTCCACTGAGGGTCTTATTATAGTGAAGAAAAGACTCGAATTGAATGAATTTACATATAAAATCAAAAGTCGTGTCACATTTGTTTGTTTGAACTGTAACTTTTAACGTTCTCAGTTTAGATCTTTGTTTTAATTTTCCTGATAACTGACCTAAGGTCAGATTTATAAGTCAAAGTAAATCACCTTGCCCAACATTGTATCTGTCCACACTAATCTGTAATGCTTTGTTTGTGGAGGTCAAAATGTTAGTATTAAGATATTCTGTATTATAAAGAACAAATTATTTACATCTTTAAAAGTCATTATGATTTCTTAGGCAGGAATTGTGACTGCGAGCAAGGATATCTTACTTACATTCTAGTTTTAGTAATTTTATAATTAAGTTTAAATAAAATTTAATGTTTAACTTTGTGAGTATTAATAATATGCAGAAGTGTCTGATTAGTTTAATGTAATAAACACAAGTTTAATGAAGTACTAACACTGCAAACACTTGTGTTTAAATCATCACAACTTATTTTCTGGTATTAGAATGGATAATGTACAAGTTTAATTTAAAAATAAAACAATTGTGGGCTAACAAAACAGAACACAAATATACCGGTTGATACATAATCCTTGTTGATCTTCGTACAATCTAAATACACACAATTAGTAAATTAAGGTATTTCGTAGCACAAGTTAAAAGTCAAACATTGCATAAAAATAATACTTAAAATATTTATTTCAGATGAAGAGTGACTCATTTCCATCATGTGATTGCTTCTGAACGGTTCAAACTGGAACTCGTCATAAAACTGTGACTACACAACACAAGAGTTACATTAACACAATTTTGAATTGAAAACAACACGTCATTTGTGATGTTAAAAATGCAAAAACTTGTGTGTTTTTACCGTTACATCAATCATTTGTGTTAAAGTACACACAAATCTGTGTTTTAAGAACACAATTGTTATTATTGTGTAATAACACAATGCTTGACGTAACTTACAACACAACTTTCTTTACAGTAAGTCATGGCCAGGTGGTTATGGCGCTCGACTCGCAATCTGCGGGTCGCGGGTTCAAATCCCCGTCACACCAAACATGCTCGCCGTTTCAGCCGTGGGGATGTTATAATATTGCGGTAAATCCTACTATTCGTTGGTAAAAGAGTAGCCCAAGAGTTGGCGGTGGGTGGTGATGACTAGCTACCTGCCTTCTAGTCTTACACCGCTAAAGTAGGGACGGCTAACGCAGATAACCCTCGTGTAGCTTTGCGCGAAATTCAAAACTGCCAACCAACTTTACAGTGAGCATTACTGGTATATTTTATAAAGTGATAATTTTTTGCTTCAACTGAACAACAAATATCATACCATGACAAACAGAACTGTAATGTAAAGCTACATCAGCTTCACTTCTTCACTTGGACATTTCGTTTTCTCTATAATAAGATAACTTAGAAAAACATGGATATATCATATTCAATTTAATAATATAGATGGTAAATATAGAAGCAAGTCAGATAACAAACTCCTTTATAAAATGCCTAGGCTCTTATAATATATCCAACCTAAGTCTGAAGTTGAAACATCCATCAATATCAAAGAGCTTATTTAAAGTAAAAATGTCTGCTTCAGTAGCCTAATATCAAATTATAGTCTTTGATATTTCTTTTCCTCAGATGATAGTCAGTGATAAGATCAGTGGCCACAAGCACACTTCCATGGTTCCTATCCTCTTACAGACACCGAGTTAATATAGAAAACGCACACTTTCTGGACAGGAACCACGTAATTTAAATTTTTCTTTTTAAAAAAAGAATGTTCATTTTCTCACTCACATATAGAACAAAACATAAATTACATGACATATCTTCGTGTACATGCCATTTTTTATTCGTTTGTGTTCACACCAGTAAGATACTACCTGACAGACATGTTATTTGAAATTGCTCTTTCTTTGATGTACAGTGAAACAAATATGAAGTCTTTGATGACACTTCCTGGGAGTAAACCTTCTGCTACTTAGACTGAAATAAAAAAAGAATGTCACAAATGACATTCCTTCTCTGAACCGAAACAGCTAAAGTATTGCTGGTGACACTACCTTGAAGTAATCTCGCTATAACTAAAGAAAGAAATATAGTCACTTGTCATTCTCTCGGGCTAACATTTACATCAAGAGCAAAATACATACAAAATTTGTAACGATATATTTTTAGATTAATGCTTTTCCAACCTAGACAGAAAGGAATATAAGGTTGCTGATGTCTTTTCCTTGCAGTAACCCTTGTACTTACACTAAAATAAATAACAACTCACAGATGTACCTCTTCTTCTGAGTGACTCTTCTTCGGCCTACACTGAAACAAATAAAAAGCTTTTAGCGACACTTTCTGGTATTGACACTTAAATGAAAAACAGACTATACAAAGACGGCAAAATAAAATTCAAATATTTATAAAGGTGCTAAAACTGAAATGAAATGAGAAAAGTATATTAAACGAAACTTAAAATGTTTGAATGTTAAGAAATACATTTTGATATGTAGATTAAAAATTGAAGTAAATAATAATATTGATCAAGTTGTAAAAATTAAAAATCATCACATGTTCCCTAAACCTAAAAAGAAAAAAATATCCCTATCTAAATAATCAGCCAAATGGGATTATGAGAAGTAAAAGTAAAATATAGGAAGTGGGAAAAAAGTTTTAAAGAAATTAGTTTAAATGTTACCAAGTTTTCAAAATCATATGATTGCCTCTGGTTCTTCCCCAGATAAAAACAACAACAAAAAAGAACTGCAACACACAAAACAATAGCGTGTGTATGTCTGTTTGTTTTAGATTCTTTTCAAACCATGTCACGTTCGCAAAAAGAATCAGTACACAAAAGGACATTACAATCGGAAACACAGGTGGCAGCACCTACTACTCGCTTATGGATTATCTGTCCTTGATCGATTAGGTAACATAACTCGAAACAATAAAGACATGCTATAAAATGTAGTTTTAACAATAACTTAATTTTAAAAACACAGAATGGATTAATGGAATAATTTAAAACCACAACACGTCTACTTATCTTTGAATTAAATAACTCTAAAATTACGATATCAAGTCAGTCAAAGAGAACGTTATTTATAGGTTCAAGCTATAGAAGAAAAAAAATAGTTTTTAATTCGGTAACCCTATCCTAAGACGTCACATTTTTAACTTCTATATAAACTAACCTTAGATTGGCATTATTACAATAATCTAATAGGAAGCTCAGTTAAAACTTTCGATTAACAACCAAAGAATAATATAGTGTAGTAAAATAGTATCTAGGAGACTGGGGGCTTCTTTCAATACATTCTGGATATTACTTCTAATCGCGAAACTTTAGAATACTATGTTTCATGCTTTTCAAAAATGATCTTCGAGTTGGTAGTTTCTACATATTACAAAACTAAGTAGCTACACACTTTGTCTATCTAAGTGTGTGTGATTTACACAATTATTTTATTTGAATAAAAAGTATATAATATAACCACCACCCTTCCCGCCCAATATAATTTTTCTGGTTTTAGAAGCACCTTAGATTTTTCGTTTGAGAACAAGTAGTTTCATTTTATTTACTTCATTCGAATAATAAAAAAGGCGCTAGTTTCTGGATCGAATCGCAAGATCACAGTTTCCAAAACACCGTTATTATTTAATACGTTCAGTTTATTTTGTCTTAGCCTAATGATATATTTGTTCACACAAGGGCGGAACATGGCTAGAGATCTTTTTTACTCAGTCTCTGGTTAATATACTCCTTTCCTGTTACTTCGCTGAATGGTGCTGGTTGTGTTGTATCTTTAAAGTAATATGACATTATTTTTATAGGCGTAGTTTTTTATTTTATACAGACCAGGTTTTTTTGTAAAGTATTTTAAAAAACAGTACTTTCAAATAAAGAATAATGAATAACGACAGAAAGAAATTAAAGAAACATTTCTTAAAATCGTTAAAATCTACAACACTTTTAAAAAATACTGAGTAACAACATGTAGAAATGAAAGAAGCATAAATAGAATAATCAATGCGCAATTTAACAGTACTCATGATTTTACTTAAAAAAGTTTTAACGCTTAAATGTGTTTCCAGGCAACAAACACTGCCAGTAAAGATTTACTGGTCATTATTTAAAGAACTGACCACTCTTGTAATAACTTCTCACGTTGTAATGACCACACTTTACAACTTTCGATAGGCGTAAATTAAATCATCACAAATTTACCGAGAGGGTTTTCAGGACTCAATATGCTTACAGCGTAGTTTTAATTTCAAAGGCACCGTCGTAAAGCTGTCATGTCAAAAGAACACAACTTTGCTGACTTTCCATAATCCATCTACCGTACCATTACCCATTTCAGTAGTCAATCGCGACCGTACTTGACCATATGTATTCATATGTAATAACGTGAATACCAGTTTCATTCTCCAGATGCTTAGGTTATGCGACGGTTGAATGTGAAGTATGACTGGACGCCTTATGTTAGTGAACCCTATTGGCCTCGTTACCTGAGTGTTGCGACTGTTTTATGGGACACGTGGACGCTAAGCAATATCAAAATGTAGTTCTTATGCAACTAGTCCCACTGAGATTTTGTATTCGTTGTGGTTTTCACGAGACTTACTTATTCCATATTCAAAATATATTTAATACAAAATACTCGACCCTGTATGTGACAATATTACAGAGAGTAATAAAGAGGGGTTGAACAAGCTGTGTGACGACATCACGTAAGTTAAGCCATCACAGAATGTATCGTGACCTTATGTCGGCTGTGATTGTCACGTAGCTTATTGATTTGGATATTAAAAGTATATTTTTAATATGATAATATACTTAATGCTGTATGTGATAATATTACAGAGTGTAACAAAGAACTAACGTAATGATATAACACAATGTAATGAAGAAGATATACAAGAATAGAAACGTTTTGTGACGATATGCTGAATACAATGAATACGGTTTAGATGGTAAAGCTATTGTTATCAAATAATGTAATGAAGAAGAATCATAGAGTTATAAAGGTGGTTATTGGTCGCAGGTTCAAATCCTATCACCGAAAATGCTTGCCATTTCAGCCGTGTGGGCGTTATAAAGTTGCGGTCAATCCCAAGATTCGATTAAAGGAGTGCAAGAGTTGGCGGTGGGTAGTGTTAACTAACTGCCTTCCGTTTAGCTTATCACTTTTAAATTATTGAAAGCTACATCAGATATCCGTAAAGTAGCTATGCGCAAAATTCAAGAAACAAGCAAACAAAACAGGGCTAGAAATGCCTTGTAACGATATCGCAGAGTACGATAAAGACCGTTTACAGGGTAAAGCATGGTGTGTAATGATGTCACTTAGTTATATCAACATATGTACGAGATATTACATATTACGTAACGATATGTTGTAGTGTGAAGAATAGAGTTTACAGGGTTAGATTTGCTGTGTGATGATACCAAATGGTGAGAAAAGAATGCTGTAGGGTTAAACATGCTTAATGGTGACACCATTCAATGTAATGAGCTGAGGTTACAATGTTATGCATTCTGAATTCCAATATGGCAAAAAATAAGGAAAATGGTTTACAGGGTTAATTATTCCAAGAAGAGATGTATATCGGATTAGACGTGCTGTATGACGATATTATGGAGTACAATGAAGAGAGCTTACAAGGTTTGGTATGACGTGTGACAGTTACGCAGAGTGCATTGGAGAGGGCGTAACGTTAAAATGCTGTTTGCCGGTATCACAGGATTTAATGAAGAGTGCTTGCGTGGTTACACTTGTTGTGTGACAATACCACAGAATACTGTGGTGAATGAAGGCTTACCAAGTTAGGCATACTGTGTGATAATACCACTGTGAATAATGAAGATTGTTTACAGAGTGTACTGTACAAGTATGGTGATTGGTAATAAAAAAATTTACAGGGTTGAACATACTGTGTGACAAATTCTTACAAAGTATTAAAGAGGAGTTATTGGTTTAATGAAAATTGAAACAATTTTATTTCATTGGTTGAATATGATTTATTTGCTCTTCGAAGTTATTCTGGTTTTTCCTTCTGCTGTTATACTTCCTTATGATTTACCCATTGATGATCTCTTTATCCTGAGAGTACTACACACTAAGGTATAAAATTATCATTTTCCTGGTGTGATGTAGAATTTGTCATTGTGATGATTTAAGTTCGAACCATCTTCTCTATATTTTGTTTGCAATGTACGTCTATCGTTAAACTTGTAAACTGTCATCATGGATGGCCTCTTTGTGATATGGGATAAAATGTACGGTAGAGACAGTGTATGAGGTGAAACCGAGGTCAAATCATGTGGTAAAAATGAGGAGAAATTAAATCCTGAACAAAGGGCTTTTGCCATAAATCATAACTCATAAGGGCTTTTGCCATAAATCATAACTCATATCTACATTTTTCATGAAGCCTCGGGGTCAAGAGGTTGAGTTGCAGCCAAGGTCTTCTTAGACTACATAAACTATTCAGCCTTTGTCGATTACTTCCAGATTAAAGAAGCAGTTGAGTTTTAGACTTGACCATCATGGTGATGAGATAACTAGAAGTTTCGAAACTTACTGGAGTGCTCTCTATAGGTTTCTGAGATGGTCCCAACCTCAGTAGTACCAAACAATACCTAGACAGTTTGAAGAATGCTCAGAAAATGTGGAACTTTATTAACAGTTACGTGTGCAGAGTGCTATACCCTTACAGTGAATGGTCACAGATATAGCCGGTCTTTCCCCGCATAGTGATAAAAGTTGTTGACATGTGGTGATCGTATCTGTGGCTTCACTATTTGAGCAAAATTTATTACTGATACATTAAATGAGCAGTGGATAACACCAGGAATGATACCCGTATATTAAAAAGTTAATTTTAACAGCCAGTTGTTTAATATGTTAAGTCTGGTATTGTTTTGCATTTCACTGTATCATTTTCATATTGATAATTTGGCTGAACAAGAGACTTAAACATATCTTACAAAGAATTATAAAAAACGACATTTACTATCCAGATATTTATAAGAGGACTTTTATTTTAACTGACCTTCCGTCTTTGCAGATTCTTCAGGACAAGTACATAAAACTAAACTCTGAAGAAGCAGCAAAGGCGAAACGTCGGATAAAATATAAGTTCTCTTATAATTATCTGGAATTTAAAAGTCGTTTTTTTCTATCTTTATTATCAAAATATCTTACAAAGTTTAAGAACATTACCAAACTGAGTAAAATGAATATCTGTCAGACACCATGATGGCATAATATATATAAATGGATAACAGTTCAGTGGTTGTTTGGCTAATCTTCTGATTATTAGATACGAAGTACAGTTCCCTGTGGATCTCGTATATAGGTCATTACCCCTTGAAGGTGTGCTATAGTGCCTGCAGAAGTACATGTAGTAGCTAAGACCTGCATTAGCTGATGCACATAAATTTATGCATCAACAGATTGAAGAAACCTTTATACATAAAAAGAGAGAGATGTTATTAAAATAAATAAAGGAAGTAAAGTACGAGCGTGGAACCTGGACGTGGATTTGATACAGCTCAGCAGTGCATAATGAACCTTGTTGGACTAGTCCTTATCTCTCTCTCTTAAGACAGCTCAGGGGCAATTAGAACACAGCATCATAAAATCTCGACCTGGCTGATGAAGATGATGATAATGATTTAGATACCTATAAGGCTGTTCATAACCAGTCTGATGAAGAAGAATCAATTTTAGAACAATCCAATCCTTCAGGAGATCAAGCACATCATACACATGGACCTTCAACTCAGTATGATTTGATTTCAAAACTGATCAGAAGCTAAGATGCCTTCAAGAATCAGCAGTTGAGATAGTTGCAGAATCCAAATGTTAAAAATTGGTTGTAACCTTTGCTTCCAGAGTTATCGAATGTAGTCGCACAATAAAATATCTACAATATATTTTGTGTTAACCAGTCAATTGCAGGAATTAGGATAGTTTTGCTATTTAAAGCTCAAAAGGCTACGAGATCAATAACTGAAAAGATATAGCATTACTTCTTTTCCAAGCTACATAGAGAAGTTTTGTGGTATTTCTTTAGCACAAATTGCTTGTGACTTGATAGAATACTAAGGCAAAAATTGCTGAAGTTAGTAAATGAAACTTCTGGAATATTGGTGATTAGTTAGACCATTAATCATTGCTAAACATTTTCAAACATCAAAAAGCTGAAAGGGCTTTGTGATCACTCAGATGAAGTTTTGTAGTGAATATAGACAACTATTTGCCTGAGAACGTGTTAGTGTGTTTATAGGTGTCACCTTGCAGAGCAAGAATATACAAGATTACACCTCTGGGTGTGGTAGGTCTGAACCAGTATTTCTGGTATCCATTGAGGAAACTGTTTTCTAAGAAATTATGAAAAAGTAAATTTAGTGGGTTTCTAGATGTAAAGGTGGTTGTTCTAATGTGAACAACATGACACCAACAGCAGATCACATTCAGTTTGCTTAAAATGCAGTGAAAGCCTATTTCACTGAACTTTCCTTATCATCACATTACATTTGTGCAGTACCAAAGAACAGTGCTATCCATCATCTAGTTGACTACTCTTCACCAAATAGCAGGGTTAACTGCCATTTTTATAGGACACACACAGGTGAAACTATGAAGTATATTCAGTCACATATCCTAGGCTCAAACTTTGGATCCTCCGATCTGTAGTCTGGAACGCTAACCACTAAGTCCTGCTGACCTTACAATATATATATATATATATATATATATATAGTGATTTCCAGCTGTTGGTCCGAGGAATGGTACCGATCCATAGAGAGAATTCAGCCGCTCTGAAATATGGTTTACAAAAGTGTGTATTCTAAAATATAGCTACTGAAGTGTTTTGTCTTACAATGTAAGTTAAAAGCACTTTATAAAATTAATATTGTGCGAAATGGCTCGTTAAATTTTGGGATCAGAATTAGTGGGTCCTCAGTTGGAAAAAGGTTGGGAACCACTGACCTACACTAACAGACGTGATTGTCACTACAGGTGTTAGTGGTCAGACATGACAGTTAACGTTATTTATCATTGGTCACTCACCATATACGTGTCATTATATCTTCTTATGCCTACTTTGGTAACTTCAGTTTGTTTCTTTGTTTTTAATTTCGCGCAAAGCTACATGAGGGCTATCTGCATTAGCCGGCCCTAATTTAGCAGTGATAGATTAGCAGTTAGTCAACACCACCCACGACCAACTCTTGGACTACTCTTTTACCAAGGAATAGTGGAATTGAGCGTTACATTATAATGCCCCCACGGCTGAAAGGGCAAACATGTTCGGGGACGGGGTTTCGAATGGTAACTTCAACTTACTTAGTTACACACACACCAGGGACTTGGTTTTTCAATCTGTTCTGCTCAGATGCTCAAGAAGAAGCTAACTTTACGTGTCCAGACTGATCACGGGTGACTTGTTATGTGGATTATTTATTTTTAATGTATATTCCTGTGTTCAATTATTTGATTGAATGTCATATTTTTCCTCTTTAAAGCGATTTACTTTTCTAATGCTGAAATCTTATGACATCCTTTTTTATTTTACATTCTTTTAACAGACAGCCCTTATTTAACAGTGTAATTTTGTTTCATTTAGTGTGTTTAGTCTGCTACATAAAAATGGTGTCAGAGGGAAATTCATATGTATGTGAAGTCTGTAGAAGTATCGTGTAATCTTTTATGACAGGCTCTTGAGATCATTTCATAGAATGTCATCTTTAACACCGCCTGACATGATAAAATTGTGATCTATCAGAAACTGAATTAGCTTGATACTTTTAATTTTGACTTTTGCTATAACAAACCTGGTTCTCAACTACTAGTCTTCTTGTTTTCAACACATATTCTGACTCGCCTCTGGTTAGACACAAAGTTCATTTTCTAAGGAAGGTTTTTATCCAATATGGAAAGAATAAAAGAATTTCTACTACATAAAAGTTTGAGGAACTCTTCTGCAAACACACTTGATATCCATCAACCAAATACCATGGACAACCAGACACCAGGTCTGCACTAACACCCCCCCCCTGCAAACACACCTGATATCCATCAACCAAATACCATGGACAGCCAGACACCAGTCTACACTAACACCCCCCTTGCAAACACACCTGATATCTATCAACCAAATACCATGGACAACCAGACACCGGGTCTACACTAACACACACACCCCCTGCAAACACACCTGATATCCATCAACCAAATACCATAGACAACCAGACACCGGTTCTACACTAACACACACACCCCCTGCAAACACACCTGATATCCATCAACCAAATACCATGGACAACCAGACACCGGGTCTGCACTAACACCCCCCTGCAAACACACCTGATATCCATCAACCAAATACCATGGACAACCAGACACCGGGTCTACACTAACACCCCCCCTGCAAACACACCTGATATCCATCAACCAAATACCATGGACAACCAGGTCTACACTGGATATCATGGATCTGGATAGCAGAGACAGTTATCATACTGCCAGGTATTAGTTACCATCCGGAACGAGACCTGGGCTCTCATGCAGAAACAAGCTGAAAGGAGGAGTTAAAAACAGAATTTGAGAATCATTGGCTTTTCGGAGAAACTGCCAGATGAATGGTGACAACTTGAGACTGTGAAAGACTTTACATAAAGTCAAAAAGACTCTCTATAAAATTTTATATGTTCTCCACAACTTTTTGTTATTCTTTTGAATGTATATTCCTGTGTTCATTTATTTTATTGAATATCATATTTTTTCCTGGTCAGTTTATTGGGATCAAGCTAACTTGTACGTGTCTAGACTAATCACAGATGGTTGCTCTTAATACTACGAACTTTATGGCTTCACTTAAGTTCAGATGAGACAAAACATGGCACATCCATTTAGGATTTATGGGTGGTCATAGGAAATTTTTGAATTATCTCGATAATATTTGACCAAGTACACGTCTTTGGTCTTTCACCTGGTGGAAGCATATTTACTTCAATAGCTGCACTTTTGTTTAATAGGAAACCAAACGTAGAAGCCAGAATATTGTGGACTGTGCCTGCAGTAATTTTCTAAAGTAACAAATGGGTAGACTTGCTTTGTTGTAGGCATCAAAAATGAAAATTAAAAAAACAAAACAAAAAACATTTGTGTTATTGTAATTTCAAACAGCTGTGCCCATTCGCCTTATTTTTCTAGTTGAGTTTGACATGTGTATATTTATTTACTGTACACAATTTATCCTATCGTTTTTCCAATTACTGAGTTGTATTATAACTTATATGTTGATTATCAATTGTACCTAAGAATACCACACATTATTATATATTCGATATCACAGAATGCACTGAAGGGTTTGGTCGATGTGTGAATGTATTGTATAATACAATAAAGATATAAGAGATGAAGGTTAACGGTGTTAGACATGTAATGAAAAAAGGCTTAGAGATTCTATATGACAATATTAGACTGCAATGAAAGAGTTACCAGGGCTGGTAATTTTGCATTGCCATACCAGAAGGTATAATGAAGACAGTTTACGGCATCATATATACTATGTGGTGACATTACGGAGCGTAATGTAGAGGGTATACATAAAACGTAATAAAGATTGTGAACAGAGTTAAAACTCTAGCTTGACGACAACGTAAAGTGCAATAACCACAAGGTACAGGATTAGAAGTGCTATACAATGAAATAGTTGATTATAATTAACATGGTTTGCAAGGTTAAAATGCGACCTGATGATAATAATCAGTGTAATGAAAAGTATTTAGGAGATTATACATTGTGTGAGACAATATTACAAACTACAATGAAGAGGGTTACCAATTTAAACACGTTATTTGATGATGTATAACAGTACAGTGAAACTAGTTTACAGGGTACATATTTTACTTGATATATAAGGGTTTCCATGGTTAAAAATGTTCTGTGGCCATGTCAAGGAGTGCAGTGAATATAGTTTACAGGGTACATATTTTACTTGATATATAAGGATTTCCATGGTTAAAAATGTTCTGTGGCCATGCCAAGGAGTGCAGTGAATATAGTTTACAGGGTACATATTTTACTTGATATATAAGGGTTTCCATAGTTAAAAATGTTCTGTGGCCATGTCAAGTGAATATAGTTTACATTACTAGATATGCTTTTTAATAAGCAAGGTTAAAGAGTCGGACATACTATTTAATAACAGGAGTTACAGGGTTGGGCATGCTGTTTAATGATATCAGAAACTGCAATAAAGAGAGTTCACAGGAATGACCAGGGCTCACAATGAGATACCTTCTCAGTAACGCCATATCTCAAAAGTGATTCTATTTTTCAAATTATTGTAAATGACGTAACATGATAAGCATAGTAGGGATAGAGCATGATATGTAACACTAAATAGACTTGTATCTACACTGACTAATAGACTTTAATCTGATATTTAAAGTTCTCTCACAACACAGTCTTCGATGATGTTTAATATAATCTGTAACACTAGGTAAACCTTGGCTGACTGGGTTATGTAATGTGTAAAGCTCTCCCAAGACACAGTGATAATGTGTAACAATAAATATATCTTGGCTTACAGCGTTATGTATGTATTGTGTAAAGCTTTTCCACGACACAGTGATCGATGAAGCTAGACATAACCTGGAACAATAAGTAGACCTTGGCTAACAGCATTGTGTGTGTGTTGTGCTACAGTAACTGATAATTATAAAGTTAAAAAATAACCTGTAACACTAGGTAGACCTTGGATGACAGGGTTATGTGTTGTGTAAAGCTCTCCCAAGACACTGTAATCGGGAGTTAAAAATAACCTGTAACACTAGGTAAACCTTGGATGACAGGGTTATGTGTTGTGTAAAGCTCTCCCAAGACACTGTAATCGGGAGTTAAAAATAACCTGTAACACTAGGTAAACCTTGGATGACAGGGTTATGTGTTGTGTAAAGCTCTCCCAAGACACTGTAATCGGGAGTTATGAGGTTAGACATAATTTATGACAATAAATAGATCTTGGCTGACAGCGTTGTGTAAAGTTCTCCCACGGCAAAGTGATCGGTAATTATGGATTAAACATGCTAAGTAACACAAGAATAGCTTATATTAACCAACCTACCTAGGAAAAGACTTACAGCACTATAATTTACAAGTGTAAGTAGTATTCTGAACACGGTAATGATAAATATAATGATCAATAATTCCTTGGGAAATCGAATAGTGTATGTTTCAACTAAAAAAGTAAGTCTGAATTATCAGTACAATATCTGTTTTAAGCTGAAACATTAATAAATGTGTGTCTTTGTTTCTTAAAAGTGAAACCTGTGCAGAATAATATCCAAATGCTTTATTAGTACATATTGAAGATGTTAGGGTACGTTCTTTAGTCAAGTTGTTGATGCTTTTAATGATGGTTTGTTTGCGATTCACTACAACTCTATCTTGATGATTCGCTTCTAGGTGGGGTTTTTTTTTCTTTTGATGTCACGCATCCTGGTCACGTGAACG
Source organism: Limulus polyphemus (assembly GCF_000517525.1). Classification (NCBI taxonomy): domain Eukaryota; kingdom Metazoa; phylum Arthropoda; class Merostomata; order Xiphosura; family Limulidae; genus Limulus; species Limulus polyphemus. The sequence goes on from NW_013666264.1 coordinate 194,253, forward strand.
CTGCAGAAAGCTGATAACTCCCCTGGCGTCGAACTGATACGAACCAACAGTCACACTTCGGTGGAAGCAGGGCTGGATGACAACATCCCTGGAGGTACTTGTATGGAAGGTGCAGATGTCTGCTGATGATATAGAACAAAGACACTTCCATCAACTTTACATGTCGTTAGCCATGGTACGTTCCATTTCAAGATTTTAAAGATAATGTATTAACATCCAGATCAGAAAACATGCTAGGGACTTAGCGATCGTCTATATTATATCAAGCTTGGATGACTCCTAAGATTTCGATGGTTCGTGTAAACTACTGTTGTTGAAGACATACAACTATCACGCAATGATTAATGTAATAATTTTGATAATACTACATATGCATTATTCGTTCACACTGGTTGAAGAAATAATATTTATAATACCATACGTGTAACATTTTACACGCCGTTAAGGTTGAAAATGTTGTAAGTTCAGCTAGGACATGCTGACAGATCTAATAACGCTTGTAATATTACACATCTCGTTTTCACACTGTAATAGTTTATAACACTACATAGTTAACTTTTTACACATGGGAAATTCTATTTCTAATGCTCCAGTTGCAGCTTTCGCAAAATAATGAATATAGAAAGCCTCCCAGTGGCCCAACGGCAAGTCTGTGGACTTATAACTCTAGAAACTCTGGGTTTCGATACCCGTGGTTGCCACAGCACAGATAATCCATTGTGCAGCTTTGTGCTTAAGCGCAAACCAAACAAAACGAGGAAAAACAAGCAAAATATGGTAATTTATATAATACTATACATTTCATAAACGTAATAGATGCAGGATTAACCCCTTCACAGACATGTAATAATGTGTGTGGTGGCTTTCACATAGATACCCTACCACATATTGTTTAAACACTGATAGTTTTAATAAGGTTCACAGTTCTAAATCCAAAAGATGCAAAATATTCCTCGTTTTTTGGAATATATAAATCCAAGTCGTTAGCACACATATTCTTCCATACCAACATCTTCTCCATTTCCCACCCCCAAAAATATTTTTGTGTGAATTGAGTTATATCAGCATTAAGAGAAATATTTTAATATGTTCTGTGCAAATCATTGATAAAAAAATCATCTTGAGTATCGATATTTACTTCTTTGTTATTTTTATTTTGTACATCTTGTTATCACAGATTATTACTGAATCATAACTCTACATTCTTTTACACAGTACCATAATTATTCTAAAGATTTTAAAGACTGGGAAAAACAGGGTTACAATTAAGCATTAAATTATATGTATCTATAAAAGGTGATTTGTGATATAACTTAAACATTCTAAGTGTATTAAATAAAACAGTTACCATGGTTTTATAACACACACAAAAATAAAAATAAAAAATCGAGATGAAACGAAGTAATTTCTTGTTGAAATGGCCTTTATCTCACCATGCTTGTTTGGCTATCATACGAACCTGTGGTTACACCCTTCATTAAGTCTTCAAGCGTACTCTATTCAGTCCTAAAGATATCTCTTCCTTCTCCACGAATATCCCTCCTCCATTGCCTTTATCTAGTTTCCAACTCCATCATTAAATACTGAGGCTTGGTCTTGTTTAACTGCTAATGGCAGAATAATGTCAAGGTTTTACTCTAACAAAGAAAGATACCTTTGATAAACGTACTTCAATCATATGAACTTGCGTGCGGCAACTTATCTTTTTCATAAGTGAAACTGGAAAATGAGGGAAGCCTTAAAGGATCAAAATAAGTAGTCCCCTTTTTGCTTCGAATAGAACTTGTCCTGTTGAAAATGTTCAACTTAAGTATGATCATCTTAAACAAAGAACTATTTAGAAAGTTTACAACAAGATATCGTAAGGATCTAGACGAAAACATTTAATTAACCAGAATGAAAAAAATATTGATTTCATTATATTTAGGTTGGGAAGATAACGATTCAGAAATATTGCAACCCATTTGTGAAAGCTTTAACTAAAACATGCTAAGGTTTTTACAATATTGTCTACTTTACCTTTGGAATCTCAAACTATATTACATTATATTCTTAGTTATATAAGAACTCGTTTTGTTTCGTAAAATACTGTTTTCAACTTAGTTGTTCAAGTATAAAATAAAAAACATTAAGATGTTTTCATGTTTTAATGGATGCTATTTATTCATTATCTATTTTCAATATTTAAATATGAGTAGAAGTTAGATAAAAAAGTATCCATCTTGGAATTTGTTAGGTAGTTTTTTTAAATTTATTTCAAGACTTTCTGAATCTTTGGTAGGATTAACTCACAAAGTCGCTTTAAATTAACTGCACCAAAACAAAATCTTTGTTAAGAATAAACTAATTTCAAACACTTAAACAATGGCAAAAGTAGTGTCAAATACAGTTCGATAAATATCCGAAACACCATTATAAAGACTACACAAATGCTTGTCAAATGATGTATGCGACACAAAAATATATCATATATACATGTATAGTTGTCAATATTTTCTCTAATTCAATGCATTAATGTTCAGTCATAAAATATAAAAATATACCCCCTGTATATTTGTCTTTTCCTTATAAACGTCGTGCATTACGACATAGATCAGTATCCAAAGAGATAACAGAATATTACCCTGATTGACCATTATTAAGAAATACACATATATGTTTGTAATAGACTTAATTTATTTGCACATGCAAAATACCGTAATAATGGGATAATTCAAGTGAGTCGTATAAATGCAACCATACAATGGTTAATCTGCAGGTCATAGTGTTAGTGCAAGGATTTGTACGACTTCATACACTGTCTTGTTGTCAGAGTGTATCAATATTACAGTCGAAAGTAAATATATCTGCTACTAGGAAAAACTGTGACCATCATCTATTGATGACAAACTGATGAAAAAAAAGATGAATTTAAAATAGTTTCTAAAGTGTAACTAACGGTAGACTGTATCCCGATTTACCATTTACTTTAATAGTAATGAACTTAAGCTGTACTAAAGAACGACATTGCAGCTAAGGGAGGCACAGCTTTATTGTAGTCTGGGTCACAAACTGTAACCTTTTTTCTACTCACGGCATAATATGAATAAGAAAAATACTACATAAAATACTAGACTTGTGCTTGAATTGTCCAATATTACAAGGTGCTAGAGGTGGTGTAAATGAGCGGGGAACATACATATGGTATGAGTTGGATACTTTAATTCATGTAATAGAGAAAATAACATCAAAAGTATACTGGAAGGATGTTTCAAATAATGTCTACCCCTAAGTAATGCATTTCGACTTTGGTAGAAAAAATATTTCAAGTGAATATTGCAAAAATTCAAAGCATTTATATTGTTTGTAATTAATTTGAAAATCATGAGACTGATGATCAGTTATCTTGATGATCGCACCAAAACCAGGTTATCATTGCAATGAAAGACCTGCTATTATCTGATGCTCCTAGTAACTAAATATTAGAACTATATACACTCATATATATATATAGGAAGTCATTAGTGTAATTTATTTGCTTGTTTGTAATTGTATAGCTTTGTGCTATCTGTGCTCTGCCTACTACTGGTATCGAAACCCGGATTATAGCGTTGTAAGTCCGCAGACATACCACTGTGCCACTGGGGGCTAATAGTGTAATAAGAAAGGCAAAGTGACTGTTACTAACAAAATGATTGTATTTAAATATACTGGAGTGATAAGGTAACTTGAATATCACAAAGGCCATAATTAGTATAATGTGTTTGTTTGTTTTCGATATTCGTTAAAAGCTACACAAGGAATGTTTATGCTAACCGTCCATAATTTTGAGTTGATAGACTAGAGGGAAGACAACTAAACAGCAACATCTACACTAACTCTTGAGTTACTTTAAAAGTATAGTAACATTTGACCATCACTCATATAATGCACTCTCGACCCCAAAATTCAAAGCGCAATTTTTGTTTTGGGACAACATCACATAAACCACACGCTCCTGGATCCATAATCCGTCACATTAACTATAGGTCTAAGCCAGGTCTCTGGTGTAACGATAAGTAATACTTGCCTATGTGTAACAGTGTAATGGGTGTATAACGGAGATCGTTACTGGTGCAATGATTAGTACATATATTATTGTTGTAATTATTATAAGACAGAGGTCGTCACTGGTAGTGCAATTATTATCTATAACAAAAACGTTGTCAATGTGAAGAAACGCCAAGTTATAAAAAAATACAGCCATACCATGGAGATATCAGGCACACAAGTCAAGTTAGAATTTGCAGTTGAGGAAATCATACCATGGAGATATCAGGCACACAAGTCAAGTTAGAATTAGCAGTTGAGGAAACCATACCATGGAGATATCAGACACACAAGTCAAGTTAGAATTAGCAGTTGAGGAAACCATACCATGGAGATATCAGACACACAAGTCAAGTTAGAATTAGCAGTTGAGAAAATATTTTAATCTACTACCACTTTTATTATCATTATAAGATTGTGTCTATTTGTTTCGTGGGTACCAGAAAGGTTGTCCCAGTTGTTTATTCAAACTTGTCTTGTGTGTTTGATTTCAACGGATGAAGACAAGAGTTGCAATTTTAACTTTGTTACACAATAATAATAATAATAGATTACAAAGTTGTCTCAATTGTATCTTTTAACTTACTTGTATGCCTGATATCACCAAATTATATGGTTGGGCTCTTTTTTATAGGTTGGCGTTTTTTCACACTGACAGTATTTTTGTTACAGATATCAGTTCTCTTTTCACATTCTTAGTACATACAGTGCTACCTGAACTGTATGTTAAATGTCACTATATTTTACTAATGTCTGCCAAACTCTAGATTAAACAATGATATTTCGTGTGTTGATGCCCACCTTTTAGGAAGAAGATGACTTTAGGCTTTCTCTTCAAACAAAGCCACGTCATGCAGCTGGTGAGGTCAGTGCTTAGAAACATATCATTTGTGTGTAACCTCAAGTGCATCCTGGTGGTTAAGGTCACATTGTGATATACAGAGTGCTGCAGGTTCGATATTATCTAAGACCACACTGTTTTATTTTTGTCAGCAAATACTCCCTTCTCAAACATGAATAAATAGTCTAGTATAAACAATACAAACGTCACAGTTGTTACATTCATTAGGTTATTTTGTTGTTAACATGCAAGTGAAATGTCTTAGAAATTTGGATGTACAGGTAGATACGGTATATCAAACGTCACTGCGTTTATTGGAAAACACGAAATAAAAAGTAAAATTACTTTTCTCCCTCTCACTGTATGACAGATATTGAATTATTTGTTTACGTTTAATCTTATATTGTTTCTAAATGCATATTAAAGTGGACGATGCTTCTTGGCTGGTGTAGTTTAGGTACCCCAAAACCCTAAAAACTACAAAAGTATCGTGACGCATAGAAGGTTACCTTACTCTCAATATCACAGAAATCACTACTAGAAAAATTTGGTACTAAAATGTCTAGCCAAGAAACTAGAAACCCCATCATTTATTTGACTTTTTATATCCCTCATTATTTTTGAGTAAGCATGCATTTAAATGGACCCTATTTGATAAATGTACTAGTATAATACCATAGCACATTCCTCAGTCTTCCTTAAGATGGAGAACTAGCTTTGAATATAATGGCTGGAGACGGCTTAAATGGGTAATGAAGAAAAACTTTAATA
>NW_013666264.1:200885-259729 GCF_000517525.1 Limulus polyphemus
GAATATGCCTAACTTTGGAAAAATCCATTTTCTGGGGCCTGATTTTCTGTCATTTTGATAGCAGAATTATAAAGATGACCACCTCAAGAGGCTATATAGTGTGGCAGCAAACTATACAGTAAGTGGCAGGTAAGATCATCCAATTTCAACAAAAACAAGTTGCAAGAAATGAATTTTGGTAACTGTTTTCCCATCAACAAATTACTAATCTTAGTTGCCAACAAAAAGGTGTGCTTACAGTTCAAAGACAAACGGGATCTAATTGTTGATGAATGGAAATATGTTATATGATCACATTAATTTCGACATATATTATTTTGTAAAGATGGGAGAGTCATATTTTAGTGGAAGCGCTATAAAACTGCTTTATTTTCGCGAATATTTAAACATCATCAAGGATCAAGTGCGCTCTCTTATGCTCTTTATTAATCCTTAATTAAGGTAATAGATGTCTTCAAGATAACAAAACCACCATCCACAATACTAGTATTTATTCGTAATTGATTTGGAGAGCATGATGATAATTTCCATTATACACGTCTGGCAAACACAGTTCCTATATATCATACCAAGGATTAACCTGTGAGACATATTGGAACATGCTTTCAGAGTACGTACTCATTTGCCTTCGACAGTTAATGATATGAAGACAATAATACTTGAAGAATAAATAGTAACTGAATATAATGTAGTCCAAAAATTAATGGAGTCTATCTCGCGACAGATTCAGGCTGTAATCAAAGCATGCAGTTGTCCAATACGTTATTAGAAGAGGGGGTTATACTTTTTTTCACGTAGTAAACTTTAAATTGATTGATAGAGTAATTAGCACACCGGCTTCAGGGGTTTGTTATGTGTTATAGTGTACACATAACAGGTCCTACTGTTATAATGATTAAAAGTATTTACATGGAATTGGTGTTGTAATCAATATATTACAGAGATGAAATTATTAAATAGAGAAAAATAATAATATATGTAAAACATCCCAGAAACTAGTAATGAAGCAAATGTTAGAAATACAATAAAGGTGACAGTAAATGTCACTAAAGACATAGCGGTTATAAAGATGATAGAGAAATAATATTGTCATCAGTATGTCGCAAATGTGCTGATGAGACAGATAAATGTTTCTGGACAAAATTATAGCTTGTGAACGAAACGAAACATTTTCAGAGTCTAATAATGCAATGTACTATTCAATAAAAAAAGAGTACCGATTGTATAAAAAATACACACCAGGCTGATACGGTATTAATCAATTGCTTGTTTGTAATTAAGCACAAAGTTACACAAGGGACTATCTGTGCTCTGCCAATCACGGGTATCGAAACCCAATTTCTAGCGTTTTAAGTCCGCAGACATACCAGTGTGCCACTGGTGGGGGGGGGGGGCGGTATTGATTAATACTCACAAAGCTAATAGCATATTGAGTAATACACACAGGGCTGTCATCTTACGCAAAACCACACAAAAATCCGATAGTATATAAAGCTGGTGATGTAATGAACAATAGAAAAGGACAGATAATTACTACTAGAATAAATAAGATTGCTCATAAGCCTAATAATACGAACAAGATGATATGGTGGTGAACATAACTGACAGCACCTTCAGTAATACATATCTATTTGACACGATGTTCAGTAATGCACAGAGACCTGACAGCATGCTGAGTAACGCATAAACGCTTGACAGTATTCTCATTAACACATAGAGACCTCATAGTATACACAGTAATACACAAGAGAATTGACAGCATGTTAAGTAACACAGAAATCTCATATTATATTCAGTGATAGTAGAGAACTGGCATGTTTATTAATACATATAGAAATGAGAGTATATTTAGTAAGATATAGAGACCTCGTAATATGTTCGGTGATACGCAGAGACCGGACATTATACATAGTAATACATAAAGGCTTGACAACATGTTTAGTCACAAAACACTTGACAAAATGTCCAGTAACACATACAGACCTCATGGTTTGTTTAATGATACACAGAGATTTGACACTATGTGGAGTAACACATAGAGACTTGGCAACATATTTTGTAACATAAACATTTAACAATATGCTCAGTAACATATAGAGACCTCGTGATATGTTCAGTGATACACAGTGATCTGACGCCATGTTGAGTAACACATATAGACTTGAAAGCATGTTTAGTAACGCAAACACTTGACACTATGTTCAGTGATACACAGAGATCTGACGCCATGTTGAGTAACACATAGAGACTTGAAAGCATGTTTAGTAACACAAACACTTGACAGTATGTTTAGTAACACAAACACTTGACAGTATGTTCAGTAACACATACTGGTGATATGTTCAATGATACACAGAGATCTGACGCCATGTTGAGTAACACATATAGACTTGAAAGCATGTTTAGTAACACAAACACTCGGCAATTTGTTCAGTAACACATACTGGTGATATGTTCAGTGATACACAGAGATCTGACGCCATGTTGAGTAACACATATAGACTTGAAAGCATGTTTAGTAACACAAACACTTGATAGTATGTTCAGTAACACATACTAGTGATATGTTCAGTGATACACAGAGATCTGACGCCATGTTGAGTAACACATAGAGACTTGAAAGCATGTTTAGTAACACAAACACTCGACAGTTTGTTCAGTAACACATACTGGTGATATGTTCAGTGATACACAGAGATCTGATGCCATGTTGAGTAACACATATAGACTTGAAAGCATGTTTAGTAACACAAACACTTGACAGTATGTTCAGTAACACATACTAGTGATATGTTCAGTGATACACAGAGATCTGACGCCATGTTGAGTAACACATAGAGACTTGAAAGCATGTTTAGTAACACAAACACTTGACAGTATGTTCAGTAACACATACTGGTGATATGTTCAATGATACATGGAACATCTGTCAACTAAACCAGTATATTTACTCGTATTTATAATAAAGAAACCGGTATATCTACTCGTATTTATGATAACGAAACCAGTATATCTATTCGTATTTATAAAAACGAAATCAGTATATGTACTTGTATTTATAATAACTAAACCAGTAAGTAATCCATAGAAATCTGGTAGGCTATCAGTAAATACTTGTAAGTTTGACAATATTTTTAGTAATAAATAACATGCTTGGATATATATACACGGTTCATACATTCAGGTTTAGCAACACGTATTCTGTGATATCAAACTGATAATTCATTGAGCTTTCTACATAAAAGAAGATAGCAAGTCGAGTAATACATACACATGTGACGACGTTTTAAGTATTACCTTTAAGACTAACAACGTTTATCACAAGTCTGTACAATACTTGTACTTTTGTTTAACTCATACATTTTCAGATATGAAAAAGAAAGAAATGTGTCTCAAACCTTTAATCACGGATTTGTTCAAATCTTTTTTCGCAACGCGTTTCAAAAGTAAATGATTTGAGACACACTGTGAAACACTGTAATGAAAACAATAAAAGATCTGAGAAAAAAACGAAGGTGTCTCAATTATTTTATTACAGTGTACTTCAAGCCTTTAATCACGGTGCTTCAAGTCCTTTTTTCACATTGTCTTAAATTAGATATCACATTTTGTCACAAATCCTTCATTAAAGTGTGGTTTAGATCTTTCATCATAGCGTGTCTGAAAGGAAGTGATTAAGTTTTGATCTAACGGTTTTTTCTTCTTTGAGTCAGTAAATATTACGTTAAAACTTAGTATTATATCTATCTACCTACCGTGTTGATCAGCTATGTATAAGGAATATTTTACTGCATAGGATTGAAAGAAACTATAGCTTGTCTTTACACACGTGTTTGTTTTATGATGTATGCTTATATATTTGCCTTCTTTACCGAGGCTTAGAAAACATTATCAATTCTAATACACAGAATAGAACGTTCCCAAAGTTAATGGGCTATAGTCTCTGGGGATGCCTGACATTCCAGCAAGATAATAGGTTTAAGAAGCTGTCTTCACCGGCATTCCCTTGTGATTTACCTGCTTTTCGCTCCGTCCAGGCGAAAGGGTTGATTTCATTAAGGATTTCAAGGGTATAGGAAAGTGAATTCTAATTGAAACTAAACCGGAACGGAGATTTAATTTGAATGAACTGAAGTGTAATAAAACTCTTGTTATCCTCCAAGAAGATGTTTTCCATCTTGCCAATAGTCCATTAAGAAGACTTAAAGGTAAACTAGAGATCAAGAGTTTGGCTAAACACCTTGCATAACTTATGCTAGTGAAAACGAAGAGTCTTTGTTCCTATATACGTCGTCTTTAATGTTGCAAGTTTAAGAATCTTAAGGAAATTTTAAAATACAATGACAGATAATCTAATATAATAACTATTAAAATACGTTTTCTAATGTTACCTATTACTAATGTTTTTGTTAATGCTATTCATTGTTGTTTACTTTTATCGGGCAATATAATTTGTTGTTTTGTCCAACCACGTTTTTATGTAAAAACTATTTTGTAATAATAGTGTTTCAACAACAATGGAGCAATACTTTAACATTGTTTAGTGACTTAAGAAATTGAATACATTCGTATTTTTCTGGTCAGACCTTGGAATCATTAAGAGTTCTTAAACCAGGAAACAAGAATATCGTTTGTCCTGAATATCAGAATAAAATGTATCTTAAAAGAAAGGGGTTTAAAAGATATTGCACGATACAGTCCCATTACAAGCCACGATAATCTGAGGAACGGGCCGTTGACTGGCATTTCCAACAAATTATATGAATGGTTGGAAGTTTTTAGAACGTTTTTCCATCCCATGTGGGTCGTATCCACAGAAAAGTCAGAGAAACTAAAGCAACTAATGGTGCGTACAAGAAATGTTTACGTTCATCTCTATAGTACCTTCTCCACCTAATGGTAGTATATCTTTCTAGGATCAACTTCTTCCTTTTGATGGGACTGTATAGAAGCGGATACAGAAGCTTTTACAAATTGCTTTTTGACTCTCTTTTAGTGTGTATATGTGTATATCTGTGTATATGTACATGTGTGTATATCTGTGTGTGTATATGTGTATATCTGTGTGTATATATACATGTATATGTATATGTGTGTATATCTGTGTATATGTATATGTGTGTATATCTGTGTATATGTATATGTGTGTATATCTGTGTGTATGTATATGTGTGTATATCTGTGTATATGTATATGTGTGTATATCTGTGTATATGTATATGTGTGTATATCTGTGTGTATATATACGTGTATGTGTGTATATCTGTGTATATGTATATGTGTGTGTATTTGTGTGTGTATATATATATATATGTATATGTGTGTATATCTGTGTGTATATATATGTATATGTGTGTATATCTGTGTATATGTATATGTGTGTATATCTGTGTATATGTATATGTGTGTATATGTATATGTATGTATCTGTGTATATGTACATGTGTGTATATCTGTGTGTGTATATGTGTATATCTGTGTGTATATGTATATGTGTGTATCTGTGTATATGTACATGTGTGTATATCTGTGTGTGTATATGTGTATATCTGTGTGTATATGTATATGTGTGTATATATATATGTATATGTGTGTATATGTATATGTGTGTATATCTGTGTATATGTATATGTGTATATATATATGTATATGTATGTATATCTGTGTATATGTATATGTGTGTATATCTGTGTATATGTATATGTGTGTGTATATCTGTGTATATGTATATGTGTGTATATCTGTGTGTATATACGTGTATGTGTGTATATCTGTGTGTATATATATGTACATCTGTGTGTATATCTGTGTGTATATATATGTATATATCTGTATATGTGTATGTGTGTATATCTGTGTGTATATATCTGTATATGTATATGTGTGTATATCTGTGTGTATATATCTGTATATGTATATGTGTGTATATCTGTGTGTATATATCTGTATATGTATATGTGTGTATATGCATAAGCCAGAAAAGAAAAACTTTCAATTTTCTTCCTAAGACTCTGAATGTAATTTTACTTTAATGAATGAGTGTAAAATGTCAAATCATTACATGTAAAATTATTTTACAAACTTGAATTATTTAATACTTACCAAACATTAGAACTACTTTTACACTAATAATGTGATATTTACTGTGGGGAAAACTATGCTAATTTTTGTGCATTGTAGACGTAGAATTGAGAACATGCTGTTTTTAACTCACATATCCCTTGTTGTCTTTAATTAACAGACTCTGAGTTGACTCTATCTGACAAATTATTTGCTCTCTTTAATTGATCAGTTCTGAGTTGCTTTCATTTTTACATTCTGAGCTTCAAGAGGTAATGATAACATCGTTTAAACTAGAAATATGATGTTTTTGAATTACTACTAGATTGGATTTAGGTTTAAATTGACGTTAGTGATAAAGTAATTGTAGAGTTATCTCGACTGAAACAAGAAGAAAGATGAACAATTTGGTGGGTTGACCAATTTCTGGTTTGGTATCTTAGCAATGATTTCATACCTTGTTTTTGGGCTCGTTGAGTAGAGAAACAAACTAAAGTGATCATCTTTTAAAATAAAACTCTCTGTCATTGTTGTGTTTTCAGCGTGCATGTTTGTATTATGCCTGTTGAGTACCTTGGCCATTCATACATATAGCTATCGACTCTATGATAAATTTGGCACACATTGAGTTTCAGAACTTTGGGTTCACTCTAATAAAATTTAAACTAAGATTTAGTGATTTGCATTAGTTTTGATTACCTAACTTTAACTAATCATACAAAACATTGAAAGTCATTCTTTTGTCTGACAATTATACTAAGATGATAATGATGAACCAAGGTGATGAATACTATTGTAGCTTTCAGTAAGATGAGAATTCTTGAAACACTTTACTTCAATCGAGTTATTCCTTCAAACGTTAAGTATCTGCTTGTGAAGAAAGGATTCATCAATGTGTTTGCACCGGGAACGTTAAATCACTATATAACTTCATTATAACTTTTATATACTGAAATATTTCAAAGTTCCGAGATGCTATTGATATGTTTTTAATATGACGTCTCATTTTGAAATGTTAAAGTAAGTATGCTTCGGACATGTAGAAGATTCTAGGTATTTACATCTGAAAAAGTATTGCAAAGAGCGCAATAAAAACGAAAGGGAAACACCGAACAACTCACCCACTGACCAAGTGATACGTGCATATCGTTAGTGTGTCTGTGAAAGCAAATGGGTTGTTTTAAATCGAACGTACCTATTCAAAAGCAGTTCCATGCTCGAACACAAGAGCAATCTCGTTATCCCTAATCGTGATCAGTTTCATCATTGAAACACACTCAGGTGATTAGTCACTTTCATGAACCCACCTGCGCAAGGCTCGTGTCACGCGCCACGCTTTCGCTTCCACTTTTTATTGATCATTATTATATATTTTCTGAGGAACCGTAGAGCGTGATATGCCGGCAAAGTTTGTAGAATACCGTTTAGTGTATTAACTACCAGTTTATCCGAGGAAACGTCTGAGCGAAGAGTTCTAAGGATAATCAAGTCACTTCTGTTTTCCAATTTCCAAATGAGTTTATATGTTCGATTCGATTCAGATGAATAATCAAATGTTACGTTTGTATTATGCTATACATGTAATGAGAGAATAAGTAAGTTGACTGATATACTACTTTGTGAATACTATAGCTCGTATCATCCCTCACCACAGATTGCTTAAAAAAGACTGAATTTATTTTGCTTGAGTTGTTAAAGAAATGCCCGTTACTTTTAAAAAGTCGGTTATAGTAATTGGTTTCGCATTTTTTGGTCTTTACATGTTTTCTAGATTTAAATATGACTAGTCGTTTACGTGACTTTCTCTCACTTCGTACTTTGCAAGATTTACAAAGTAAAATACAGATTTGTTATGTGAAAATATTTATCCTTCAATTTGTTGAAAGTACAAAAGAACTATTCGTCAGATGTTAATTCTGAGTGACAGTGCTCTGCTGGCAAAATTGTTAAGTTACTGGTTTTCAGTCTTAATTTGATAAATAAAGATATAAGTACGTGAAAGGTTGAAAAGAAATTATAGTAACAAAAGTGATTTTTATATCCAATTATTCAGTGAAACGTCATGAAGCGTAATCGCTACAATGAGAGCAAAAATAATTTGATTCTGAACGAATCAATTAAGGTAAAATCATTATTAAAATATGACCTTATTTTCATCATAAAATGGTTTACTGTTTTTACTAAGATCCCAAGACGATGAGTTAAAACAGAGCGGGTCCTTCGCTATAGGGCCCGTTATAAAGAAATTTCCAATAGTTTAAGGCAGTGCAGCAAATGTTTCTAGTTCACTGCATTACCATTCTTGTAATGATTAGCATGTCCTATAATCTGAAATCTGACTTACAATTAATGCCTATAACGACAAAATTTTCCCAGTATAAAATATACGTTACTTTATAGACTGTTCGGTGTGTTATAAGACTGAAAACTAACGGTTCCTGGTCTGACGACACTGTTACTGTTGTGTACGATAGTTTTGCAGTCTTACAAAGTGTGAAAGTTTTATAGTTAAATTAATTTACATTTTCTTACTAGGTCTAAAAAATATTTTACTAAGTTTAATCTGTTTCCTTCTGCATCATTTCTTTCACAATAGACACGAACTCATTATTATAATGTCTCATAACATAACAATACTTAATATGTTTCTTACCAAGACACTACAGTCATGATATATTCTCTTCTAATCGCTTGATAGGACAACAATCGTAAATATGTTTCTGGCCAGGATGCTGCGATAATGATGTATTTTCTTCCAACTTTGACTGTATAACAATCAGGATGTTAGAATATTCTCTCTTCAGTTTGTTAGTTCAACCATTCTAAATAGTTTTATTGACATATCTTTGCAATAATAACGTGCTATTTTCAAATTGTTAGATAACACAAAAATCCTAAATATTTTATTGCAAGAACACTACAATAATAATTTATTTTCCTCTAAAAGTTTGACGTTACAGTTTTATCTAGACGTTTGAAGGAGTTGCAGTCCTGAATTTACTCCTTACCTTAACTCGTCGATAATGATGTTGCACTTTATTTTGGGCGTTTGATGGTGTTACACTCCTGAGTGGTTTGTTCTATTTTCTGGATACTTGTTAGTATTGTAGTCCAACATAAGCAAACCGAAGTAAATAGTGAGAGGCATTGTCTTCTAGACGTTTGACTGTAAGAACACCTTGAAATAATTTTTGTTTGAGTATTTTGTGGTGGATTTATACATTACTAGTGGGAATACTGTCCTGAACTTTTAATCATCATCATCATGTATGACACGTGATAATACTTTCCTGAACTTGTTAATCATCATTATGCATTACAAGTGATAATACTGTCCTGAACTTGTTAATCATCATCATCATCATGTATGACACGTGATAATACTGTCCTGAACTTGTTAATCATCATTATGCATTACAAGTGATAATACTGTCCTGAACTTGTTAATCATCATCAGCATGTGTGACAAGTGGGAATACTGTCCTGAACTTGTTAATTATCATTATGCATTACAAGTGATAATACTGTCCTGAACTTGTTAATCATCATCATCATGTATGACACGTGATAATACTGTCCTGAACTTGTTAATCATCATTATGCATTACAAGTGATAATACTGTCCTGAATTTGTTAATAATCATCATCATGTATGACACGTGATAATACTGTCCTGAACTTGTTAATCATCATTATGCATTACAAGTGATAATACTGTCCTAAACTTGTTAATAATCATCATCATCATGTATGACAAGTGGGAATACTGTCCTGAACTTGTTAATCATCATCATCATCATGTATGACACGTGATAATACTGTCCTGAACTTGTTAATCATCATCATCATCATGTATGACACGTGATAATACTGTCCTGAACTTGATAATCATCATCATCATGTATGACACGTGATAATACTGTCCTGAACTTGTTAATCATCGTTATATATGACAAATGAGAATACTGTCCTGAACTTGTTGATCATGATTAATATAATTTAGTTCTGATAGTAGTGTAATCCTTATTTAAACTGTGGTAATAGAGCAGTTTTAACTGGGCTTTTTTTTCTTGTGGCTAGTTATAATTTACATTCTTACTAGCTTCCACTTCACTAAGTGAACAGAGTTCTTGTATGAGTTCTTAGTTTTCTTTCCCATTCTTGTATTACTCTACTAATGTATTGCTGATCCTTAAAATAGATTGTACCATACCTGATTATATAATACTAAATAAATTTAAATCGAATAATCTTTCCCGATTCCTACTGTCTACATAGATACTTTTGAACCTATTGTGTAAAAACACACATTTGGTTTTGACTCATCTGTATTACTCTGTACCACATGCACAACCTTTTGTGTAAAGTCAGCATATCGGTTTGCCTATACATCAATTTGAGTTTTGTGGTAGTTAAGTAGCCAAGGTCCCGACTCTACTTGTTATTTTAATCAACACTCTGACGAACACATACAGAATAATATCAGATCAATAAACCAAGCAAGTATATGGTATAAGCCACGAATTTAACAGGCTACAGATCACGCCAGAGACCGCCTGACCCACGCCCTTAAATTTGTGCAATTGGGACGGGCGTGGCTTATGGGATGCCATCTGCCGACAAGTCGTGGGCGTTAGCTTCTGACATCATATCACGCACCCCACACTTGTATTCTAATGTGTGTGTAAAAAACAAAAAAAAACTATAATTACTTGTATCTCGTTTATTTCTTAGGTCATTGTTATTCAATCTACGTCCACATGTGTTGCGTGAGGCGACAGCAGGGAATACACTAGACGATTAGGGATGAGGGACTTAGTAATGTTCGGGTCGTAACCCTGTGTTTGTAAGCGATACTAGAGCATTCGTCACCCAGTGTAAATTTTGTTAGGTGTGAGTTAAAAACCTCAATATTCTGAAAGGTTGTTTGTTTTAAATAGTGTGCTGCATGCGAATAATCACGCTGACAATTTATCTCTCATCTACATCATATAATATAAATGTTTTACAGTGTTCGAACGAATAAATAAATATAGAAATACCATATATGTATTCACAACCGAACACACAATAAAGGTCTTGATAAAGGTCACTGGGATGAAACTTTGACCACTGGATACTTCTCACGCTTATAGTTCACCCATTTCAGATAATTCATCACTAAATTACCTCACTGAGCTACAAGAGTGGACTGTGCTACTGCAGTAACTGACCACTGGAACAAAATTTGAGTACGTATGTACTCAGAAGTTTTATTTTCATATTAAGAATTGACTTACCTATTTATTAGATGAAATTAAAACCCAAACTTAATTATTTCCATATTCTGCTCGTAATGATATAATTTCATATAACATTAAGTACTGATGAGCCTGAATAAATCTAATATGTGCTTACATTGATTCGACAACTTTAAAATTACTCGTTAAACATACATTTGTACGGTAAGTTGCGACTACAGACATTCTGTGTATTCTTGTTATGGAAATCCCTACTGGTACCTAAGTCCCACTTATACCAGGAGGATAGAATAATTTAATGGTAAGTTATACAGTAACTAAAAGAAAAAATTGAAGAAGTATAACCAAAGTGTGGCTTGGCCCACCGGTAGTTTAGCGTTAAGTTTGAAAGTTTATAGCTCTAAAATGTGGGGTTCAGTTCCTGCGATGGACACAGTACAGATAGCCATTGTGCAACTTAATGTCTATCAACTAACGAACAAACAAGTGCCTTGACAAAGTTGAACTGAAGGTCGTGTCTTATAGAAAACGAAAGAAGTGGAGAAGTTTACAACTGAATATAGGACTAGAATAGTCTAATGGTTAGCGTACTCGAACTGCGAATCCAAGGGTTCGTGTTCGCATAACATTGCCGCTAAAGCTTGCTCTGTACTTTTTGATGGTTAGAGCCCTATAAAAGGGACAGTCAAATCCCACTATTTGATCAGTTACGAATAGTTCAAGAATGGGCGGTTGGTGCTGTTGGTTAGCTTCCTTCTCTTTAGTCTATTCATTCTATGCACAGATAGCCCTTCTGTAGCTATTCGAGAACATTCTAAAACAAACTCAACTGAAAAAAACCTACAAAAAACGAATAGTTCATTTATTCGACTGCACTATACTCTGAAAGACAATTCACAATGTTTGTAAGGTTATATGCAAAAATAACACTTATGTTTTATTAAACAAACAGAATGAAACCCAACAAAAAGTGCATTTCAATAGGAAAGTTGGACAAACAGCTTCATAGTTAATCTGGCCCAACAAACCAGAAAGACAGTGTAAAATGATACGATCTTAGATCGTTTATTGTTGAAAATAAACTTCGAGAAACATTATAATCATGAAATGATTATAAATATATATTAAATACTTCTTTTTTACCAGAGATGAAATTAAGAAGAGATTATATAACGTAGAAGCCTAATACATTCTTTGATTTGCCGTACCCTCTGCTGTAAACTGCATTTTCACCTATTCAAGTCTCATCGGTATATCTTGGGTCAGCCAACCAAAGAATATACCATTAAGCCTCTTATAATGGTGAAGTGTATATAACATCTATGGTGTTTTCAGTCCGTTTTACTCCACCATATATTAGTATAAATAAATTTAGGCACGTGAATAACGTTATGTCATTTCGTCGAATTCATTATTCGATATTATATAGCTGTATATATGGTGGAGTAAAACGGACTCAAAAAACCATAGATATAGCCATAAAATGATAAATTTGCTAGCCAAGAATATCACATTACAATAACGTTTTGAAACAAATAATGGTTTTTACTTTAGAATTATTCTAAGTACTAATGAGAATACAATAATTTGTTGATCAGTTTGTAGCCAACCGTTACTAAAGATAACCCATTATTCAATTTGTAACACTCAATCTAGAATTTATATCAAAATTTTCCTGAAAACATGTGTGTCCAGGAATATTGAACATACCTATTTGAATGTACATATTAATAAAGTGATTGGTGAAAGTTTTACACCCATTGAGATGATTCGCTTGACTATTTCTCGGTATTTTAATTATAGATTTATATTTATAATTTATCCCGGCACACTTTGCTTCAATGCCTTGCTTGAAGTCATGTAAATTATTGTTTGGTCTGACGTTTCGTATTATTGTTCGTAATCTGAATATTGGTACATTGTTCTTTATTTTGATGCATGATATAAATTTCCTTTAAATAACAGCTAACATATCACTGTTTTATGAACCTGAGTAATGATATATATGTTATTGTTTGATCTCATATTATATCACCTAATCTGTATGATGATTAATACTTAACCTGAGTAGTGACATATGTTATTGTTTGATCTCATTGTTGATATTAAAAAAACGCCAGAGTAGTATATCACTACTTGGTTTGATATTTTATATTATAGTTTCTAAATGATGGGATATTATTGATTGATGGTTATATCTTATTTGGGTTGAAAGTACCTGTTCTGAGAGATTTTTCACTACTGTGAGTGAGGGGTGGTATATCACTGTTTGATGTATATTTCTATATGAGATTACCTATTCTGAGAGATATTTCACAGCTGTGCATGAGGAGTGATATGTCACGGTTAAATGTATTGTTTTGTATGGGACTACCTATTCTCAGAGATATTTCACTACCGTGCATGAAGGGTGTCATTTCATGGTTAGATGCATTGTTCTGTATAGTATTATCTGCTGTGAGTGATATTTCACTACCGTGCATGAAGGGTGGCATTTCATGGTTAGATGCATTGTTCTGTATAGTATTATCTGTTCTGAGAGATATTTCACTACTGTGCATGAAGGGTGGCATTTCATGGTTAGATGCATTGTTCTGTATAGTATTATCTGTTGTGAGTGATATTTCACTACCGTGCATGAAGGGTGGCATTTCATGGTTAGATGCATTGTTCTGTATAGGATTATCTGTTGCGAGTGATATTTCACTACCGTGCATGAAGGGTGGCATTTCATGGTTAGATGTATTGTTCTCTATAGGATTTGGAATTTCAGCTTTACTGATAAGTAACTCTTTGTAAAGGTAAAGACTGTGAGACAATGCACAAAGGTGAGGCATGAGGTATGGAATGTAAATGTCTGGACCGAAGAAACATCTATGAACATGTTGTCTTCTCGAGGATGATATTTCACTGGCGTGTCTGAGGAATTTTGTATCACTGAGAAGTGTATAAACATGTGTTGTGCAAACATATGGTCTGAATGAGTAGTGTATAAACAAACACAAAGTCTAAGAAAGAGATGTATTCGTGTGATCTGAAGGTGTGACTCATAAATGTGTGGTTGGAAGAACTTATTATGTAAACGTATGGTTTGAGGGTATAGCGAGTAATATAAATGGTTTATATAGTGGAGGATATACAAACGTGTGTTTTGAAGTTGTGATATGTAACCTTGGTATACGATGGTTGATGTATAAACTTGTGGTCTCTGAAAGTGTTTGTGTAGTAGTGTGATCTGAAGAAGGGATGTGCACAAGGGTGGCCTGAAACAGGGTTTTATAAAAGTAAGATCTGAAAGTGTGGTATGCAAAACTATGTTCTGATGGTTGATTTGTAAACGCGTGTTTGAAATGGGTGTGTATGCAGATGTGGCTTGAGGGCTGATGTGTCAAGGTGTGGCCTGAGGTTTGATTTATTAAATAAAATATGGTGTGAAGGCTTGTGTGTACACGTGTCATCTGAATGTCAATGTGAAAATATGTAATTTGAAAGAAATGTATATAAAGATGCCGTTTCAAATAGTAAGTTGTGTGAAATTAGATATACATATATGTATGTATATATATATGTCTGTGTTAAAAACAATATACCACAGTTTTTCCAGAAGTGAACGATGTAAAGAAAGAATTTTCACTTTAGTGTTTCCAAAAACAAAATGTATATATCAAGCAAAATTAAGTAAAAAAAAACACATTTCCGAAAAGTTAGTATTAACACCTTAAAAATGCGCTTTTCCTATTACAAGAATTGAAAATTGAGATACATATGAAATATATATATAGTAGTATGTACATGTGTATACTTTATATACATTCTCATAAAATATTAAACAATCGCACATGATGCGTGATACAACAAATGTTTACTTTATCAGCGTGAAGAAACGAACTCAGTCAATAACAAATTTATTTTCGTTAAATATTTGTCTTTTCTTTGCGAAATAAGTACAAACTTGCATATAGATTAAAGTTTTAGTTCGGGTTTAATGTAGCTCACGTATGTGTGGTTGATATACAAATATGCTATAGAAGTTTACATTTCATTACTAGAAATTGCTGGAATTTACCTTAGAAATACGCTGAAGCGAATGTTTATATTAAGAAAAAACACAGTTCATTTACTTAATGGTTTTCAGATTTGTGCTAGCTAGCTATATTTCCCAATATTTTGGCCCTCGAAAAGACACTGATATAAACATAAATGTTGTGTTCAAGCTAAAGAATGTTACGTTTTTCAAACAATTCATGCTATAATTTAACATTAAATTATTATGCATATTTGCTTAGTGAAAAAAATCTATTTCTTTATATCTAGATACTTTTGATAAGTATTTATAATATTTGTGTTTTCGATAACTATTACAGGCTTATATTTATACAGTAATTACTTATCATTATTATGAAATAAAACACCTTTTTTTGTTTGGATCAAATGCTTTCAGTAAATATCACAAACATTATATGCTAGTTAACTATGGGTAGCACGAGATACGACACGTTTTTTGGGTGCTTGGACGCTGTACTTTCAGCAAATATTACAAACATTATCCGCTAATTAACTACAGGTAACGTAAGATGTAACACATGCTCTAGGAGTTTGTGGATGCTGTACTTTCAGTCTATTATAAACATTATCCGCTAATTAACTACAGGTAACGTAAGATGTAACACATGCTCTAGGAGTTTGTGGATGCTGTACTTTCAGCAAATATTACAAACATTATCCGCTAATTAACTACAGGTAACGTAAGATGTGACACATGCTCTAGGAGTTTGTGGATGCTGTACTTTCAGCAAATATTACAAACATTAGCCGCTAATTAACTACAGGTAACGTAAGATGTGACACATGCTCTAGGAGTTTGTGGATGCTGTACTTTCAGTCTATTATAAACATTATCCGCTAATTAACTACAGGTAGCACGAGATGTGACATATGTCCTTGAGTGCTATTTCCAGTAACTACTACACATACATAATACGGTGTAAAACTTTTGTTAGTACGAGATGTTTACTATAGCTAGAACAAGATATGGTACATGTTCTTAAGATGCTTCGAGGCTATATTTTTTAATAACTGCTACACACATATACCCACTACAAGATAAAGCACTTATTCTTGTTGTATGTTTAATAGCTATCACACACATACACTATACCATGTTCGGATACTATATTTTCAATAAGTACTTCCATAGACGAACTCACGTCAAGCGATATGCTGTTAAATGTCTGTTGTTTTTCATGTTTTTCTCAGAGCTAAAAATAAGTTTGTTTCATTAATTGTTATTGAAATTCTTCTGGAAGTATGAACAAACCAGCAACTCTAAATCTCTGCGTAAAAGTAACTCATGTGAATTGGTTCCTCTATCTTACATTTTCTTGTAATTTAAAGAACGTCGATAGGCCAGTACTAAACTGATCAGGCTAACAATTAACAGTGACAACGTTGGTGAGTAAGGAAACAATAAAAAATGATTGATGATATCAGAATTTCTCTGAACTGTGCTTTGTTGTTTTCGAAATATTATCATTTTCACTAAAGTAATCCAAATTAATTTAAATCTGGTAATCGAAAACGAACTGAAATATAAAATGAGAGTTAGTTGCTTGAAATGTTGGTATGTTGAACATTTCCTAAGCTTTGTTTGGCATTTGCCATTTTGTGACTCATCTAACAATACACTTCCTAAACTTGTCATTTGTCATTCTATGACCCATCTAACAATACGCTTCCTAAGCTTGTTATTCCGTGACCCATTTGACAACACATATTTTAAGCTTGGTTAGGCTTTAGGAAGTAAATTATTAGTTACATAACGTAAAAACCTCATGGAAATAAAAAAAATTCCCTAACGGGCAAAATACACACTAAAACTGTGAATAAAAAAAAATAAACACGTAAGGAGTAGGTAAATACATATATGCAAATCGTTAGGGGTTTCGTATTTCTGACATCTAGCTTTAAATATCGTTTTGTTTTTTACATTTGTCCTGTTTATAAGACAAATACTATATTTCTGAGCTTTTTTATCTGTGGGGCATAAAGTCTGCAGATTGGTTATAAAATATATTTGGCTATGAGCAGGGTCAATATGAACTTTTGCTGGTTATTTCTATCTTTATAAATAGAAGTGTAATTATTTTTATGAAACAAACCCCTATTTCTTATAGTACTCCTGCTTTAAACAAGCATTCTATTTGTGACATTTAGAGTTTCTATGAAAAAAACACCTTTTTTCGTATCTGTTTTTATAGTTCCCCTCCTTGGATCATTTTGTCCGTGACATTTCATGTTTCTATTAAATACACATTTTATCTTTTTATGTCAACTATACTTTAAAATGAATGTGCTATGTCTTTATCTTCTTTTTATGTTGAAAATGAGACAGTCTGTTTCTGATATTTTTCTCCCGTATAAAACTGGATATTGTCTAATCTTATTAATAGTATAATAGTTTCTTTATTTGATACTTATTTAGAATATAAAAACATATTCTTTACACATCACTACTTAGTTTTCTTTGACACGAACATTTGACTAATTCTGCATAAAAGTTTAATTTTAATTGTTACATTTACATACAAGCGTTCTTTAAGTATTCACATATTTCTTAATCATTTGCAATATCTAATGAAATGTGGAATGTTCATATTACACTATGGCGACAGAGCAGCTAAAGTATAAACATCTGCACATACATAAATACACACATACACGTATATATATATATATATATATATATACATTCGAGTAATATTATGCTATGTTAAATACTAGGAAGGTAAGTATCAGTTAGATTTATAATATACCATTTGATATATGTTGCATGTATGTGTGGGTAAGGGAGGGGTGAAACTAAATCAAATAACTTAAGCGTTTGAAAATATATTACACTTAAACAGATATATTATGGACCAAGAATGTAACAACTTGGAAATAAGCTTCTCATCCTTAGAGTTGTTTTACATATTTGTAAAGTAAAGACTTCGAAAGAAAGTTGTGTGGCTGCTAACAACTGTTACAGTAGCTTATTTGTTTATATCAGTTGGCTATAAATAGTTTAAAGTTCTTCGAAAAAATACGTGCAGATGTATGTATCATGTTGCATATAAATTGTTTTTTTTCACTCAGCAAAATACATCCCTGAACACCATGACCAGCCAAAGGCAATATAATAATAAATATTTTCCCACTTCACGATTTAGAAAAACAAAGAGAATTTCTCATAATGGGTTTTTCTCAACGGGTGATTTGTGAATTTGTTTTCCGTGAGTGTAGACTTCTTTTCGCCGTAGACATGGTTTAAAAAATCTAATTAAAAACGTTGTAAATGATCAAGTATTCAGAGTAAATTTTATTTCAGTCATGCTACAAAAAATGCGAAACTAACAGCTTGCTTCATTAAACATTAATCAATCTTCATCAACCTTCATTTTATGCATGTAATTCGTGATAATAACGGTCTTTTTTTTTCTTTGCAGTAAAGGACAGATGAAAAACACTATGGTAGCCCTCTAATTTATGTATCAAACACAAAAAGTCAGGGAATCTGTTCATGAAGTTTACCATTTATAGGCCGTAGAATAAGAATAAATATGAAGTAGAAATAACGTTGTATTTTGCACATACTTTACATAATGCTTTTCAAAAATGAAAGAAGAAATACAAATACACTTGAGAAGAAAGAATCAAATAATTATAAGACCGAAAATACAATGTAGTAAAATTTATATAGAATGTTGTGAATATCATTATTTATTTCACAATGCTTATATTACCTTTCGTTTCTTCTGGATTACATTTAGTGGATTATAGAATCTGTCATCCTTTTAGCATCAGACATGATCAATCGAAGGTACTCGAAGTAGTAAAATTCTAAAATTGATGGATCTTGAAACAACTGTTCTATAATTATGAGTTTAAAAATATCATCTTATAAAATTGACATTTCTTGTTGAAATTTGACGAATTTCTCAAAAGGACGATCTAACACAATGTTAGGTTAGGTTATTGCTTACATCAACAAACACAGCGTAACTGTTGCAATCCCCTGCTCGACGTCACGCGGTAATTACTAGGCGTGGTCTAGGATATTGAATGGCATCTCTGACGACAGACTTCTTCCAATCAAAGAACCAAAGTCGTCGTTGTGGTAGTAACAAGGCGCGCCATCTTCCGGGGTTTCATCTTGATCCTCTACCCAGACGGGAATGTTACTTTACACAGCGCTGCCGATTACAATAGTAAACTAGTTTTCAACGTGAGAACGTCTGATGAAACAAAGGTTCTTTATTTTCCTTAATTTTATTAACTAACCTTGCCTTCTTGTATCTTTGAGTTATTCAAACTAAATCGAATGGACCAACAGCTTCAAATTAATATGAGATATTTTTATATGTGTGTGGTGTTTGAGTTCTTTTTTAGTCATCAAAAAAGCTATTTCTCAATTACTCACTAGACAAGCTATTTCTCAGTTACTCACCAGACAGCATATTTCTCAGTTACTCACCAGACAACCTATTTCTGAGTTATTCACCAGACAACCTATTTCTGAGTTACTCACCAGACAACCTATTTCTGAGTTATTCACCAGACAACCTATTTCTCAGTTACTCACTAGACAAGCTATCTCTGAGTTACTCACCAGACAACGTATTTTTTTGAGTTACTCACTAAATAAGCTATTTCTAAGTTACTCACCAGACAACCTATTTCTGAGTTACTCACCAGACAACCTATTTCTGAGTTACTCACCAGACAACCTATTTCTGAGTTACTCACCAGACAACCTATTTCTGAGTTATTCACCAGACAACCTATTTCTCAGTTACTCACCAGACAACCTATTTCTGAGTTATTCACCAGACAACCTATTTCTCAGTTACTCACTAGACAAGTCCAATCTATCATTTGATTCACCAAGATTAACCGGGTACTTTTAGTACTTTAAACAGCTTCTATGCTAAATAATTCAGAAAAATAATATTAGTGCTAAATGTTTTTCTTATTCTATAGAAATATAGGTACATTCTGGAAAATCCTAGACAACTAAAAGTACCATATATATAATATACATTCCACTACTATAAGAAATCTAATCTTCTGCTGTCGTTTTGTCATTTGTTCTGAATTACTGACGAGGGGTGGAATTCCCCAAAATCGGTAAAGTCTATTACAAGCAGTGTATAATCGAATGATAGATTGGGTTTCATATTTATATAAATTACCGTCTTTTGAATTTAGATTCGAATTAAAACTAAACACGGATGATAAATTACACGTGGAAAAGCCGAAATTTAATTAACATGATTATGACGTTAGATTTTCAATTAGGATAAGATCACATCGGAAAGTTATTGCAAATGTACATTGTTTAAGCGTAATTATGGTGTGAAAGAAAATTAAATAGTTTTTACACAAAACAATCGTGCATAACGTATAACGTATTGCAAAAACTAACGAACTTTCGTCGCTTAATATAAATAATGGACATTTCAATAACCTTGTCTAGATATTTCAAATGTCTTCAATCCGTAGTAGAATATGATAATGCGTACAAACAATTCAGCTTGTGATAAAATGAACACCTTTTTTGTTATTTAAAGCTAAACACCTTCATTTGTACGCACTAAACATGGAGAACGTTTTAGATTTTCAGGTTTCAATTAGAGCATGAAGTTTCTATGGTTACAAAAGTTTCCATTTGGGAAGTTTTTTCATCTACATTAATGAAATGCGTTAGACAATATTTTATTAATCTAACCATTAATAAAGTAAAATAATGATAATATAAGTGTATCAGTTTCCAAAAAATCTATTCAGAAGATGATAATCCAAAACCTTGGTGACATAAAGTATTGGAAATAATTATGAAAATAGAGAATAAAAATTAGCATAGAATGCAAATGTTATTTTGTGAAAGTTATCCCATAAGTCATACAACCAAACAGATAGTTCCACACCTGCAAAATGCCTATATAAGAGCAGGCAGTCACACTATTCCCAGCAGCAGTGTGGTGATTGCACCCATAGCTTCTAAGATAGAAGTGCCACGTGATAAACGTGTAGCTGGTGAAGGCTGTGCCACATGATAAACGTGTAGCTGGTGAAGACTGTGCCACATGATAAACGTGTAGCTGGTGAAGGCTGCTCCTTGCGACAGATTGAGGTAACATTTTGTGTTTCAATAGAAGCTGTATGGTTTAATTTGTTTCACAAGTTTGTGTAAAGCTACATAAGGGCTACCTGCGTTAGTCGTTTGTAATTTTGAACAGATAGACTAGAGGATAGGTAGCCAGTCAACAGCACCCACCTTCACTTTGGGAACTAATCTAATCGAATTATGGGATTTTACCATCAGTCATATAACGCACCCACGGACAAAAGTGCGAAGCGCTTTTCTGCGTAATGGGCCGCAAGCCAAAGACCCTTGATTTACTGTCCGTCCAGCACGCTAACTACAATGACCACACCAGGCCCAGAACTGTATAGAAATTCCGAAAAGGTTCCGTGCAACTAGTACTGTTTATTATAGAAATGTTCTGTTTGAAGCCTGAACAGTTCAAGGGTGATGTTATGTATGTTGAGTATGCTCTTTACGTGAAATACGACAATTCAGTAGAGATTTTGTTAATGACCTTGTTGTTAGTACGTATGTCAATAGCAAAGTATATATTAACAAGAAGTAGCAAAATGGGCGTGTATCTGCTAAAAGCACTGGTTAAGAGAGATAGCTAAAATAAAAGGCTGAAATTGGCATCAGGCTTCAAATAAGAAAATATCATTTGCAGATGAATCCAAATTAAAATTATTTAGCAGCAATCAGCGACAGTTCGAGAACATAAATTGTGTTTCCTAAACATATACTTGTTGGAACTGTAACACAACTGATTATTGTTGAGATATGACAAAACAAATGATGTGCGTTTTTTAACTTAAAGTTGTGTTTAATTAAATTGTGGTGAAATCATATTATTATTACGTGTATGTTGACTGAATAGAATTCAGTACAAAGACTGTGCACCACTCAACTCATTCGTCTTCAGTGTTGTTAACGCACAATTACTGTGTTGTTTGTGACTTGAGCTTACGTATTAACTATTCGAGCTCCAGACTTATGTTCCGAAACAAGTTGTGTCATTTAAAAACAAGTATTTTTTTTTCTTTACAGTGAAGCACGGTCAATTAACTTATAACGTTTACAGTGAAGCATGCTGAGGAACCAGTACTGAAGTGAGCTGCATTTCAACCAATAATGTTAGAGATAAAAAAAAATGATGGCACCCTTACTGCTGATAGGTACAACTGATATTTATTCATCATTTCATTCCATCGGGAACAAGACTTATTGGGTAGAGATTCATCTTCCAACAAGACAATAGCTCTAAACATATATTGCAAACGTGGTGAAACGATACCTTGAAGAAAAAGAGGCCAAAGGAACGCTCGCAACTGTATCTGAATATAATGAACGATGTATGAACTTACATGGAACTATGAAGGTCTAAAAGCAACCAGTCATCTTGTATGAATTGTGAAGAGCGATACATGACATTTGGAACAATATATCACTATCATACATTGGTAACTTACGATAGTATAAGAATAAGTTGTATTACTCTATTTAAAGCAACTATAAAATGTTAGTGCTTTGTAAACTTATTTGGTTTTCTTTTGTAATTTTTGTAATAATGCATTGTAATAATTTAGTTGCAATCACTCAATGTTTGTGATCCCTGTACCACCTTTATTTTTCTATTCAGCTACTTCCAACACTATACGTTGTTTTTGTCTGTACGTTATATGATGAACACGTACTTATATATACAGAAATATCTTAAGTTTTATGGTGTAAGTAGTACACTAGCAAGTAAAAATGTATGCCTGTAATCAAACTAGAATTTTTCATATGATCTAAATCCGCAGTATTAATTTCGTATATGATTCAATGTTCTAGTTAGTATTCGGACTTCCTATACTTTAAGAACGTTCGTCATGAAACCATTGGTTTATTCTATCTATATGGGACCTGTCTATGAAACGAAGACTTCATGGTTTGCGTCTCGTTGTCGTAACAACACGCCAATGGTTAAACCTAGTTCTTTGATTAGACAACAGAATAACCCTAAAGGTGATTGTGGGCGCTGTTGAGTAGCTTAACATTAGGGATGGTCAAGTGTAGATAGCCTTTTTGTAGCGTTTGGCAGTTTTTTAAAAAACAAACAAACAAATCCAGAAATGCACTCATCTTTCCTTCCTTTCCATAAAGCAAGTTGAAATATTATTGTCTTATTCGTTCGTGGTTCTGTCTAGAAATAGGTTATTGACATAAAGATTTTTTTGTTCAACATCAGTCGGTATTCTGAAGAGAAGAAGATATACAAGGACGTCTTTAACATTTTACAAAACAAATTGTAATTCAACCCATCTCATGTATGAATTAATCACTTTACATGTTATTAATCATCTAAGAACTGAAAACGTTATTATTATTATAATATATATATATATATATATTCGATGTCTTAACTCTGCCTTTTTATATACCTGTTCTAAAATCAAAGATAATATTTAAGGTGCAATGTATGTTGTTCTTGTTTCTGCTGTTTATCATTTTGTTTAATTTTATAAACGTATAATCCTTTGTTTTACGTTTAACCTTTACGCTCTCTTGAGTAACCTGAATATAATTTCAAAAATTAGTCGTTCTTTTATTAATGTAAATTTTAAACATCAGTCTAACATGAACTTTTCACATCAGTTCTCACAACCAGCTGCGATATGTTGCAACAGCACCAGCTAAGTTTTGTAATCAAGACATTATACCACTTCCAAAGGCAGGTATAACTTCAAACTTTTCACATCACTTCTCACAACCAGTTGCGATATGTTGCAACAGCACCAGCTAAGTTTTGTAATCAAGACATTATACCCCTTCCCAAGGCAGGTATAACTTCAAACTTTTCACATCAGTTCTCACAACCAGCTGCGATATGTTGCAACAGCACCAGCTAAGTTTTGTAATCAAGACATTATACCACTTCCCAAGGCAGGTATAACTTCAAACTTTTCACATCAGTTCTCACAACCAGCTGCGATATGTTGCAACATCACCAGTTAAGGTTTGTAATCAAGACATTATACCACTTCCCAAAGCAGGTATAACTTCAAACTTTTAATTTGGGTTAGTTTGATTAGGTATAAATTATTGATTTATTTGTTTCGTTACCTCCCTCTTTCTTAATATTTATAATGATCGCAATTTATCGTTTATACTGGAACAAAAGATTGTACAAAACAACTTAGCCATGTCAAAGAACTGATAGTGTATGTTTATATCCGTACAGCTCAACTATGATAAATAACTGATAATGAACATTTATACCTCTACTTAGTTAAGTATTATGTTTTTATCTCAACCTAGTTAACTAAACAAACTTCTAAATTTTGAAAACTTATTTATGACTCTTAATCATCTACAGCTCATGTTAATGCAAGTTAATTAAAAAAAAATCACATTATGTAGTCATGATCTCAAGCATTGATTTTAGCCAATGCTATTTCTTTCCAAGCGTTAACTTATGGTCGAATAAATTAACGGTCGGTTCGGTTAAAACACTATTTCCTTTGAAGTTACACAGCATTTATAACCCTGAGGCTATGCTGATGTTACCTGAAAACGTCTTACGTCGAGAGTGAATCCCTTTGAGATGGTTCAAATTCGGTTCCATTAAACCACTATTTCACTTGAAGTTATGAAGCTATTACATTGATGCTACACCAATGTTACAATTAAAAATGAAAACCTATAACACCCGGAGTGAATCTCTGTGATATGGTTGGAAGAGGTTTAAAAGTGTATTCTACTTTTACTACACACACAGCCAAAGTTTGCATCATGCAGTTAATAACGTTGCTCGCGAGACACCCACAGGCTATGCAAGATTTATTTGAAGCCTATGTGTGTAGAGTATATTTGATAAATTTCTAAATACATTTTAATATCGTCATTTAATTAGTGGAGGAATGGGTATCTCAAAGAGAAGTATATTTTAATATCATAATTTAATTAGTGGAGGAATGGGTATCTCAAAGAGAAGTATATTTTAATATCATCATTTAATTAGTGGAGGAATGGGTATCTCAAAGAGAAGTATATTTTAATATCATCATTTAATTAGTGGAGGAATGGGTATCTCAAAGAGAAGTATATTTTAATATCATCATTTAATTAGTGGAGGAATGGGTATCTCAAAGAGAAGTATATTTTGATTAGCCAACTTTGCAGTTTGGATTTCCCTTTTCTCCATGAGTTTCTACTGTTGTTCATTTGGTTGAATCCCCTTTTATGATGTTATATTCAATATTGGAGTATATGTAACGAGATACAGAGTTTTATTTGGGGGGGGGGGGTTGAAATATACTAATTACATCGTTCTAGGATTCGACGCCTCATGAAGAAGTTTATTTCATTTATGGTTGAATCTGCTGTACGTTCAACCATTGTAAAAAGAAAACTATAAATATCAGTTGAAAACTCATTTCTTTTTATGTTTCTTAATGCTTTTTTGTATGATCTATAAATTTCTAGTTTGAAAGAATCTGAAAAATGATCAACTGATCAACTTGACTCAGTGTAACAAATGTTCATAAAGTAGCTTTAAGTGATTAGCTTTGCTGACAGGATGAAACATAAGCATCACGCGACTGGATAGAAGTCGAATGAATATAGATAACATTTAATGTAAAGAAAATCTCATCAAAATTGCATGGACGGACGGTCGAGAAATTAGTTTAGATACTATGTAACCTGAAGGAGATTCCAACAGTGTTGCATTTGCATGGCAGAATAGAAGCTAAGTTAGATAAGTGATTATACCACTTACAAGGAATTCCAAAATAGTTGCATGGTAGAATAGAAGCTAAGTTAGTTAAATGCCTATATCACTTAAACGGAATTCCAACAAAAGGACAATTGTGCCACATTATAAAATCATACCAAACTTTAAGTAACTAAACTGAATTACAACAGGATGTATGCCTAAGTAAAAAGAAAATTATTAAAATTGCTATATAACCTACAGATACTTTCAAGAAAGTTGCATGGGTAGGTAGAAGTCGAATTCACCCAAATACATATCTTCATTGAAGATAAATACACCAAAACTCGGCGGTTTGAGACGCCTGTGGCGAATATTGTTTAAATGTTTCCATTATTCTATTTAACTTTAAGTTGGTAAAATAATTTTTGGACGGTTTGCAGCCGAATATTTTTGTTGGGTTGCTAGTATCTTCCATAAACTAAAGATGAAAGTTGTAATTTTTATAATCACACTCGAAGTGGTCAATGTTAAAGAACAATTTTAAAATGTGCAGGGCAAAAAACAACAACTCTCAGTTGACTTAGATAATTGATTAAATTGTTTAGATCAAATTACATAGGCTTAATCAGGCTATTAACAACAACAACAACAACAAACAAGGTGACTAGAAGGTATTAGTAAAGTGAATTCAAGCAAAACTTTATAGAGTTTGTCAGATTCTAAGTGAATAACGTGATTGACTAACGAATATGTAGTAGAATGCAAATTAATTATTAAGAATATATGTTTTTACTTTAACA
Source organism: Limulus polyphemus (assembly GCF_000517525.1). NCBI lineage: Eukaryota > Metazoa > Arthropoda > Merostomata > Xiphosura > Limulidae > Limulus > Limulus polyphemus. The sequence continues at coordinate 227,811 of NW_013666264.1, forward strand.
TAAAATCTACTTCGAAGAGTTTTTAATAGAGACCAATGTGTAAAGTATAAATAAGACAAGTAGATGATGAAAGTGATGAAAAAATAGTTGCTCTATTTTTGTCTTAACCCTACCAGTTTAGGATCTTAACGAGGCTGTAGATACACGAAATAACCTTTTATGATGCGGTAATCGAGGTATTTTTATTAGCAGAATTTTATTCAGAAAGAAGAAACTGTAAGAAATCTTCCTTGAGTACAAAAATCCTTTGAATTATAGCTCCAAACACGAATGTGTTTAAAAACCGTTAGGGGGCTCTCAAGATATTCAGTCTGTTAGTTTGAAAACGTAGTAGTAATCAAAGGCATCTTCCCCGGGGAATGATATCGTATCTTACCAACAAACCCCACTGGTAAGTTGGTTAAGACCCTCACCATTACCGCAGATCTATGCAATTTAGAACAGAGCGAGAATGAAACGTGTAACAGGATTTTTCTTTTTTCGTTTAGTTTTGTATATGGTACACGCATTTCGAGCGTTTAGCAAAGCTAAACTAAACACTAAGAATTTAATGTTTTATTCAACAAACTGCCTTGTTGGAAGAGTTCAGGTTTTTATCCCAATGTTTCTTCATAGTTCTTAAAGGAGATCATTGTCTCGTGGGAAATTAACAATACCAAAGAAGACCCAATAAAGCCTGCAAAAATATTCACATTAAAAGAATCCTTTGCTATCCTCACAAGGCCTAACCTGTAGATACCTGCCGTTCTTAGGAATACACTTGTTTTAAAATACACTATATGATAGACGTTCACTTATCCCAGGATCCCTTGCGGGTGATAAATCTTCTCGTTTTGTTTTTGTTTTTTGCTTCCTCCGTCTTAAATTGTATCCTGTAAGCTTCTGAATAACTCATTCTGTAGAAAACACCATCTATTTCAATAAAAATGTGCTTAACGCTAAGAATAAGACATACAGTTGTACACAGTTGATTCTACAAAACTAAAAACTGTCATTTGGTAAGTACATAAAAAAATCTCGTTGTTTATAATTTATCTACAAAAAGTAGCTATTCACGTGAAACATAATTATTTGATGATTCAGATTTGACTTGCGCGATGTCTGTTAAAACATACTGATTCGGATGAATTTGTTTTTTAAGCAGCGGATTCTTTTTAACATAGTTTGAGTCAACAGAAAACGTACTGGTTTCACCAACACAGAGACATTTGTTTCACCTCATGAAAAGCATACCCAACCCCAAGTAAATATTCATTTCTGTCAGTGGTTGTTAGCCACACGTATAATTTAAGTACCATTAATCAGACCTGTTGCAAAATTTATCTTACAATTGATAGGTAAATGTTGTTCTAAACAGAATATACTCTCTGATAAAGTGTCAACAGTAAATAATTGGAAATAGTAATGTGGAGAAGCACGTGAGGTCAGAAGCCAAAGAAATGAACTTCGAGTGTGATTTTAAAAATTACAACTTTCATCTCTTATTTTATGGAAGATACTAGCAACCCACCAAAATTATTCGGCTGCAAACCGTCCAAAAATTATTTTACCAACTTAAAGTTAAATAGAATAATAATGGAAACAAAACAAACTCACATTGCCCAAGGGTAGAGAAATGAAACAAAGTGATATGAGCGACACCCGATGAATTGCAGGTGGATATGTAGGAGTGTGTTAAATATCCAGAAGATGTCGCAACTACGTAGATTGGTGTCAGGACAGAACGTCCAATTCTACTATAATACGGGAAGTTACGTGGACGTGCCATCCAATATACGGAAATGCCAGTTAAACTATCCGAAGCTCCTTTCATGAGCTCCTGAGAATCAAACTATATGCTGAAAAAATCGATCGAAACTGATGTACAAAACGTAGAAAGTACGTTAAGAAAAAAGTGGGAGAAACCAGAATACTAGAAAACGCACTACCAATCCATCCGAAACCGAGTAGAAGCTGATCGAGCCGATTGATGAGAAATGTTAGAGTGTAAACGGCTAAGGTTTTAAGCACATCTCCAGAAAAATAAATATCCGAGTAATATATACCATCACACTTCCCAGGATCTGAGTAATATTTATACCATCACACTACCCAGGATCTGAGTAATATATACCACCACACCTCCCAGGATTTGAGTAATATACACCACCACAATTCCCAGGATCTGAGTAATATATACCACCACAATTTCCAGGATCTGAGTAATATATATATATACCATCACACTTCCCAGGATCTGAGTAATATGTACCACCACAATTCCCAGGATTTGAGTAATATACACCACCACAATTCCCAGGAAAAGCCATTAATAGTAAATTATAAAACACAAATCAACTTAACTAATTGTTCTCTCAATTTAAGAATTCTACGTCAGTTTCGTTCATAGAAATTACTGTTCAGAAAAACATATATATATAACAGGCGTAACTGAATGTATTTCAATCATTCGTCACGTAATAGTTGAGATATCTTACTCTATCAAGTGTGCAATGTGTATTTAACTCTGCTTCTAATAGGCACGTTTTTCTAAGTTTTAAACTGCCATATATGATGTTTTAGAATTAGCAATTAATCGTGAATGAGTCATTCAACAAAAGTTTGAAAAAAATTAAAGCAAAGACTTTTTTAACTCAATCCGAACTTAAAAACTTTTCGTTTATTGCAGAAATATAGAATTAACCAATAATATTGTAAGCAATTAACATAAACTGTGGGTTTTTAAAAATATTGTTTTGTGAAGTGCTTGTAAAGCCATATTCATCAAATAAAACTAATTTTATTTAGAATATTTACTAAATAAATGAAACCCGAGAGCTGGTGAGATTCGAACCTATGACTTTTCGTATTGAATGAGGAGGTAATATCACATTTTTTCATTTCTGCATACAAATTCTAACTTTATGGAACCCTGTACTAATCTCATTATTTCTATAGCTTAACCCTTCAACTGCTGTTGACATCATATGGTGTTAGCGTAGGCGACTGCAGTTGACATCCTATGATGCAAGCATTTTGCGCGCAACATTTTGAATGGCCCGCCGCAAAAATTCGCGAATCTTTGCGCATGGGGCGGTAGGCAGATTTACACAAGCCGCAAGCGAATAGTTAAAATGTAATTTAGCTCATCTTTGGCTTTGCTTGTGCTTTCAGAAATCTCAAAGTAAGAAAAACAAGAGTTAATAGAAAGTATTATTCAAGCAATAAATTTGTTTCGAATAAAAGCTGTTATTAAGGAACATGTTATCTCTCTTCCTATATAAAGTCTGAATTTTGACTCCAAGGATGATATGAATATCTCTATGCATTATTAGAAAAGACCAGGCGTTTATTAACATACGGAACAGGTTTCAGTTAACGCTAGTTGTATTGGGATATTGATGTTAGGTACACAACAAACCTGGCCTGTTTAAGATGAAAAAAATCATAAAAAAACAGGGAAAAACATTACTTTACGTTATTGTTAGAATGTACGGGTTTCACTTGTCCTGTTTAGAATGAAAACAAGCATAACAAAAAAAATATGGCGAAACGTTACTTATTAATTAGCAACTCATTGTTCAAACAAATAGATGGAAGGGAGAAAATACCGTTTTACTGCAGTCAGCGATGGGCTATAAATCAGAAGGCCTAATTAAAGACCTAACGTCAGCAAAACTGTATTGTGCATGATAAGTATTTATGACAAAAAACAAAAGCACGTAATAAGTATTTCAGGTAACAATGTTCAATTGTGATACCATATAGTATAATAAGTATCTCAGGTAACAATGTTCAATTGTAATACCATATAGTATAATAAGTATCTCAGGTAACAATGTTCAATTGTTTACCATGTAACAATTGAACATTGTTACCTGAGATACTTATTATACTACATGATAATACAATTGAACATTGTTACCTGAGATACTTATTATAGAATACCATGTAGTATAATAAGTATCTCAGGTAACAATGTTCAATTGTAATACCATGTAGTATATTAAACATCTCAGGTAACAATGTTCAATTGTAATACCATGTAGTATAAAAAGTATCTCAAGTAACAATGTTTAATTGTAATATTATGTATTAACAAAACGATGGTGAATAAGATGAACAGATTATATACGTGTATTTAATATAATCAGTTATATAAAAGTAACATAATGTCTACGTAGCATAAAATATCAAATCAATAAGGCTATGCAAAAATAGAATATAATGAATTCATGATATAAATGAAATAAGTTTAATTCAAAAGAATTAATACAATTAATTAAACTAGGGTTTCTCCATTGTTATTAATTACATTTCACGGCAAATAAAAAGTTAGTGCTCAGATGTGAAGCTTTCAAACGAAGGTGAAATCTGGTAGCCAGGGTTTAATCAAATTTTTGTGTAGGTTCTATTTCTGTAGATATCTATCTCTCTTACCAACGTAAGTTTTTTTTTCCTTCCCAGTCTGTATTTTTCACCTTTTTCACATTTTCAATGTGAGACGTTTTTGATTTTTGGCTTTGACGTCTGAAAAAGTATTTTAAAATATCACACAGAAGAAGAGAAACACTTCTTAGACTTACCTTTCTTTATGTATTGTGTAATTTATATATATATTTATATATTTTTAACATAAAATATATACTTAATATTTTGTTAACATAAAACAGTAAAATAACAATTCTACATAAAATTAGAATAGCGGGTCATGATATCGTTAAAATAAATGTGTAGTAATTAATAACATCACACAACTTGAATTATAATTTGCATAACTTAAATAAAAGATTCTTAAAAAATGCTTTTGATCTTTAAACCAACAGTAAGTTATAAATGGGTTTGATTAGTAACATCTCACGAGTCTCTTCGCGCCATTCAAATGTGCGCTTAACCCTAATAGCCTTTGGCTTATTGATGGCATAGCTGCAGAATAGCTGGTTCCTTTTTTTTTCTCTTTAGTTGTAAACGTGTTATAACCTCGATCTGCCCTGTTTAGACAGCGCCATATCGGAAACAGCTGCTCCCACCCATCCTTATTCGGTAATGCCATTAGCTTTGACTCTGCTCGGTGCTGTAAGTCTACCGCACCCGAGCTCAAAGAGCTGTAGAGAGGCTTGTTGAGAGGTTCCAATAGATAGACCGACAAGATATTGATTTTACTCTAACGTTTTGCTACACTAGCTCGTTTTATAGACTGACTCAGTGAAAAGAATGTACACGAGAAGGGCAGGGGCTAATTTAATTTTAAATGAAAATCCAATGCAAAAACGTTGGCAACATCGATGTTAGTAGAAAAAAAAATTACATTGTATCGAAATCTCGCCTGCGAGTTCTTTTGGAAACTACAATATTTTCCGGGCTCTTAGAGGAGCTAGGGCTCTTCTTAAAAGTGTTATCTTATAGTAGACCTGGCTAGGAACAAAGAGAAGATGTCGTTGGAAAGGCTAAGGAAAAAAAAAACAGACCTGTTTAATAGAGACTGTGTCCGCAAATATTATAATATGTATTCAGGAGTACAGAAAGTCCTTAACAAATGCAAGAATAAGTCATGTGTATAAAAATTGGTCGAGAATATTTATATGATTTTAGCCTGGTGTTTACAAGCAAAAGAGTCTTCTAGCTTGTATGTTTTTTATTTGATCGAAACACTTGAAAAAAATTATTAGACTCTCTCGGGTATTACAAAAAGATTTTCTCAGTATTTTCCTCGACTTGCTGAGCTAATATTCCAAAATCTGTTCATGTTGAAGTTTAAAATACTTGAAGTTATTTCTTTATTTAATTAATTCTTTAGATAATAATAATAAAATTGTAAGAGGGCTTTGAGAGAATTCCCAGAGATAAGGTTAAGAAAAGTATATATTATTTAAATTTGAGTGAATATATTAAATAACATAAGCTTGGACGAATAACGAAAAAACCTGTAATTTTTAACTTTTAGAGTTCAAGTGTATTCGTAAAGTGTAAAACATTTCTGGTATTTTTACGAAGAAAACTCATGAATACCAATACAAAACAGGAAAACATCAAAGTTGTATTTTAAAGTTATATGGCTCGTGTAAACTTTTGGTGTGTGTTCATGTATTGCATCAATTTTATAATTATTGAATGAGCTCAAGAAAAAAAAGCAACTTTGAATTAGTCTATTGATTTCAAGTTTCTTATTAGTTAATTAACCTCACTGTTAATAGAATAGCTTACAAAATAGCCTCCCTCACAAATTTTATTTATTCTTATTGAAAAATTAGAAATGTAACAAAAACAACAACAACACAACAACACTGAAGCGTTACGCAATAGGCTAAAAAAACAAACAAAAAACGCCATCACCACCACAAACAATAAGACATCTAAGTGTTATTTTGGTAATGTTTTCATAGTGATAACCACCAAAATTTCATAACATATTATCTTCTTTCTCGTCAGTTTCAAACTTGTAGTAAATATATTTCGAGGATGTATGTTGAATTTTGACACTTTGTCCAAAGAAAATGTTTCTTTCTCTTACAGCTTTTTTAAACCACCTCTTTCTTTAATAAAAATTTTGTAGACGTCACTTATAGTAAGAAAATGAGAAAAATATGTTATTATTTACGTAGAAATATCCAACTCGTGCTTTGTACTTTGCCTATTAGTTTCAATCTATTATTTATTCTTACCTGGAGTATTTAATCAAAGTTATTGTAATACTAAAAAGGGCTTCGGGTATATTTTGTTATGGTGCTATTAGTCGGCACTGTGGGCTCTCTACCTTTTCGTTTATAGTTTTGTTATGGTGTTATTAGTCGGCACTGTGGGCTCTCTACCTTTTTGTTTATATTTTGTTATGGTGCTATTAGTCGGCACTGTGGGCTATCTACCTTTTTGTTTATAGTTTTGTTATGGTGCTATTAGTCGGCACTGTGGGCTCTCTACCTTTTCGTTTATAGTTTTGTTATGGTGCTATTAGTCGGCACTGTGAGCTATCTACCTTTTTGTTTATAGTTTTGTTATGGTGTTATTAGTCGGCACTGTGGGCTATCTACCTTTTCGTTTATAGTTTTGTTATGGTGCAATTAGTCGGCACTGTGGGCTCTCTACCTTTTTGTTTATATTTTGTTATGGTGCTATTAGTCGGCACTGTGAGCTCTCTACCTTTTCATTTTTTTTAACTGCAACACACTTTTAAGTATAGAATATTTTAGTTCTACTGCGTCCGTCCAATTGTAGTTTTAAATTTTAAAAACGATGATTCCAAAAAAAAATTGAAAGGCTATGTTTATTGCCACTAAACTGAACAGTATTCTAAGCCAATGAACTTCTTGCTGGAGTTTGAGTTTAGGAATCAAACACTTAATGGACTGTTACTGGGCATTATAGAATGATGTTACACAAAACTCGAATCTGTAAAACGTCTTCAGTCGAACCTCGTTCACCTAATCAACATCGGATCTGGCATCTCTGCTGAAATCCCTGAGGATAGTTTGAGTTTCTAAAGGCTTACATCTTCTTTTTATTTCTCCCATCATTTTTGGCTTTATTTTTTATTACTTTTTTTTTGGTAATCGCATAAAATCTTAGAAACTCGAGTTTATTGTAGCGTCCATTGTTACGCCATTTTTCTATAAGTTTGTTCCCTGCTTCCTTGAATTATATTAAAAGCCAGTATTACACAAACATGTAAACATATTGCACAACCACACACACACACGGAATAACTAAAAAAGAATATCGTCCTTTAACAATCTCAGTTTGATGTTAAATAACAATAACACATCATTTGTATTATTGTATATAGTTAACTACATAAAAGCGCCAAACCTAACCTAAAAATAAAATAAAAGTTGTGATCCATTACTTTTCTCTTTGACAGACACTATAGTTAATTGTTCTCTATGAAGTAGCAAATATAGCTGATAGTTAGAGCCTAGATAAAGAGCATCTACATAGTTCACGTGTTGCATCATGTACAAACTATTACGACTACTATGTATCACTTAACAACTACGGTTGATTGTAACCAATTGTTACATATCAACTACTAAGTGTTTTGATTACTGTGTATTGCTGAATGTATAGCATGAATGTTGTATGTCATGTGGTTAAAACAGCTGATTTTTATATACATCAAGTAGATGCATAATTGATTGATACTTATTATTCAATATCATTATTTAGTGAGCATATTGTACATCATGTACAATATGTAGCTGATTATCGTGCATTACTATACGTCGTGAGTAAGGCATAAGAAACTGATGTGAAGCATTTTGTATACCATATAACGTACATATGTATATCGTGAAGAAAGTATCACTGGTTGCTCTGAGTGGTTTTTACATACACATAAAAGTACAACTGATTGGTGTGTACTACCGTATATTTGATTACACTATGCATATTATGTTAGACTTGTGCACATTGTCTTCTTTCGTGCACAGTAAGTGCTCAATATTGTTGAAATGTCTTTAGAGATTTTGGTAGAATGTTTTGTGATTTGACTCTATGTAGGCTGATACAAATATATTTGTGTAAGGAAGCACACCATACTAATATAATAGTAAACTGACAGTTTATAATTGGTTATACTTATAAATCATTAATTGTCAATTTATTCTTGTTTTTAAGCACGCGGACATGTTTTTATTGTTACATTTTGTCACGCACAAGTTTTAGTGAAACTTGGAAAGGCATACGAAAATAATCATTATTAAATACTTTTTAGTTGAAACAAAACGATTCTTATGACAAAATAAAAAACAACATGTATATCAAACAGGTGTGTGTGAATCATCAAATCATCCATTGACTCTTCTTTTAAGAAAAAACAAGTATTTTTCCTACTTGTTGTTTTCCCGGGTTTAAATCATTTTTGGAAATACTATGTTATTTTTAATCACATATAAAATGTTTTTTGTAGACAAAAGGTATTCTGACAGTACTTAATATTTTAGTGTTACTTCATCAACTGACCTTATGTACTTTTTCACTTGTAAAAAAGCCTCGTCATCAATTAGTGTTTAAATTGTCATATTAAAGTATTTTCTTAACTTGGATTTTTCAACAAACAGCACCTGATAGAGAACATAATAACTAAAGAGAAGCATTTTGAACTTTTTTCTATACAATGAATATTTTAAAAACTTACAGATAACTATATTTAAAAATATGGTGGAATAACCAATCGTTTGCATTTATCTTATATAAAATTAGAAACTTATTTATAACTATGGCGAAGAAAATTTAAAATAAGTAAAAGCTTAATTTTTTTTACCAAAGAGATGAAGAATCAGGAACACTGAACACAATACAAAGTCATTATAGTTTTCTTAAGCTGAATTTTAAAAACGGTTTATTTACATTTCAAGAAAGAACATAATTGTTTATGTGCAAAACGCAGTTAGATCAATGAATATATTTTTCCGTTTATGTATTTACGTCACTTATCCTTCAATATGTAAAAACCTCTAATCTTTTCTTTACAAGATGGACACTTTATTGCACGACTACAAGAGAAAGTACAAAACTGAGCCACAAGAAGTGAATAGCAGGCTTAAATAATCATTAGGGTTAACTGTAGAGAAAAAAACAATGTATTGACTTTGGCGAATTAGTCGTTGAAATATGACATTATTGAGGAATACAAATAAAGAAACTTGTTTGTAAATTCCACCCAGAAAATTAAGTAACACTTTTGACACTCCCAGAGAACATACAATAAATTAATACAATCTTTACACAGAACATTTTACAATAAGATCACAAAATGAGTGTTTACGCTTTCTTTATTATTTACATGAATACGAATGGTAAATTTCTTTACAAATGGCACGTAAGAGGTGAGGTAAATATATCCCTTAAACCAATGAGTGCCACTGAAGTGTCACTACAATTCCATGGATCACGGCCAGTTTTTGGTTGTGTCAGGTGAAGCATAGTCTTCAATATTAACTTTTGTTGAGTCAATGTTCGAAGAATAAGAAAAATACATTTCACTTTGTGTGATTTGTGGTCCGTTCAAAAATCAATATGAAACATTATCAGAAAAAAACGATTTCTTTATAGAGCGTATTTTATGTAAAAAAAAAATCAATCTAAGAAAAACGTTAAAAATCATTGAGCCTTTTTCTGTTTCACAAAATTTGATAAGTATAAATTCAAATGTGATATATATACTAGATTTGTTTTTGATATTGTTTTATGAGCGCATAGATACACATCGGACAATCTGCGCTATGTTCACGGCAGGAAATCGAACCCCGAATTTTAGTTATGCAAGTGCGTTAATCTACTGCTTACCCACTAAAGGACTTCGTTTTGAAAACGGTACCTGAAAAAGTTATTTATTCTTTTTACCGTGTCATGTTTTATGTAATTACTGTTCTGAAATAGTTGAAGCATTCTTTTTTTACAGGACTAGAAAAAGAACCCTCATATATATGAGCATAACTAATGATATTTGCCATGCAGAATTCATACTACCATAATGAAATACATAAAAAATTAATCATGGCAACAGGTAACATCAAATAGCCATAACCATTACTCTAAATACGCCATAAATATAACAACAATTGAGCACGAAAATATATAGGTAACATTTATATTTCAAACGTTACCTACACGTTTCAACCAATTAGAAAGGAAAAGAAGGAGGATTTCTTTTGAATTTGACCTTGACCTCTTCTGCTGTGAAAACAGCTTCTCACAAGTTCCTTTAATACAATCGGTAAAGAATAATTATTTCAATAACTGTTTCATCGTATGTTACACAATTCTTCGGTCACAAAACGTTTTACTATATATATATTTGTCACGAGCATGACACAAAACAACATCTCATAAGGACAAACCATATCTTTCTTTCTTGGTCAAGGAATACATAGTCTTGAAGTTTTAAGGATCAATTTACCCTTTTTGATGGTTTACAGCTTGACATTCCACTGTTCCATATAGCTGCTGGAATGCGCACAACCCTAGAAGTTCTCCACAGGATTAAATAAGGCGCAAACGCCTAAAAAGCTGAGATCAAAACACAATCACAAAATAACAAAAAGAACAAAGTTGATTCAGATAAAATCTTTGGTGTCAAAAATCTGAGGTTTGTTAGTTAGGCTTAGCCATTCTCTTCAGTCACTAGTGTGCGAAGTTAACCTCGGCGACCTGAGGAGCAGGGATGTGCGTATACCATTCTGGTCATTTGGCTGAAGAAACGATTGAGCTGCCGTAGGACTGACCGTTGCAAGTTGGCAGAGCAAAAGGATTCATGGCTGCAAAAGGTGAAGATACAATCCCGCCCATTCCTGAAATACAAAAAAAGTAAGTTTTTACCTTTCGCCACTCTAAGAAAATGAAAGATACTAATTAAAGTTCTAAAAATATACAATTTTATCTCGTCCAAAAAGAATTCACGAGTTAAATTTAACCTAAGTTTAAAAATAATTTGATTTATCATGGATTACACAGATTTCACGAAGGAAAGCATAATTATAAACACCCTTAATACATGCACAGGCTGTCATTATGCGGTGACAAGGTGTACTGTCTTTGAGATGCTGTAGGTACTATTGTAACTGTAATACTGTCTTTGAGGCTTTCAAGTCTCCAACTGTCAGATTTATTATGGTTTATTTATTGGTTTCGACAAATATGCGTTGGTCTTGTATAGGAAGCTGTGTATACCCGTTGTCTCGTCAAGTCAAACTAATGGATTAGATATTGGTGTTAGACTCAGTATAGGTTATAACAACTGTGGGAGCTTTCTCACAGATATATTTGTCAAAACTAATAATTTATATTTTTATCGTTATATTGAGGTAGAAACAGCTGAAACTACAAATAAAAAGTCTAAAGAAATGACGAAACAGATTTAATATTAATGAAAATTAACCCAAGATCATTAAATTATAGTATAAAGGAGATCAGATAAATAACCTTTGCGAGGAGGCTATTGTAGCATTTTCCCAAACCAGAAATCAGGCTTTGTATTGTGGCTGTCACAAATTTATTTGTAACAGCCGGTTGAAGTTTTGGCACAACATTCGTAACAAGTGTTGTACTTTATAATGGATTATTCATGGAATATCGCAGTATTAAAAGTAACAGGAAGAAATAATTTTGATTAAATCAATGTTGAATACTTATTTTTTGACCTTTTGAGCTTTTTTAATATAATGTGGTACTCATAAGAGGATTAAGAACGTTATCAGATGACAATAACGCTGGTAAATAAACTAAATACTGAGCTATATCCAATATTGATAAAGAAATGCAAACAATATTACATGTAATCACATAGTTTCCATAACAAAGGAAAAAGCTCATTGTTGGTTGTTTTAGTGGTGGCTTTAGAGTAGTGATCAATACCATTAATCTTAAAATATACTGTAATTTCATAATAATGGAAAAGTGAATTGTTCGTTGTTTATATGGTGGTTTTAGAGTAGTAACTAATACAATTAATCTTAAAGTACTTTCATAACAAGGGAAAAGTGAATTGTTCGTTGTTGGTTTAAGTGGTGGCTTTAGAGTAGTAACTAATACTATTAATCTTAAAGTACTTTCATAAAAAGGGAAAAGTGAATTGTTCGTTGTTTATATGGTGGTTTTAGAGTAGTAACTAATACAATTAATCTTAAAGTACTTTCATAACAAGGGAAAAAGAATTGTTCGTTGTTTATATGGTGGTTTTAGAGTAGTAACTAATACAATTAATCTTAAAGTACTTTCATAACAAGGGAAAAGGAATTGTTCGTTGTTTATATGGTTGGTTTTAGAGTAGTAACTAATACAATTAATCTTAAAGTACTTTCATAACAAGGGAAAAAGGAATTGTTCGTTGTTTATATGGTGGTTTTAGAGTAGTAACTAATACAATTAATCTTAAAGTACTTTCATAACAAGGGAAAAGTGAATTGTTCGTTGTTTATATTGTGGCTTTAGAGTAGTAACTAATACTATTAATCTTAAAGTACTTTCATAACAAGGGAAAAGTGAATTGTTCGTTGTTGGTTTAAGTGGTGGCTTTAGAGTAGTAACTAATACTATTAATCTTAAAGTACCTTCATAACAAGAGAAAGTGATTTCTTCGTTGTTTAAGATAACACAAACGGTAGCTTCGAGGTAAGATAAACAAACATGTGTAACATTTTAGCTGTTTAAGCAAGGGCTCACATTCTAATCACTAAGTTATGAACTACACCGCAGTAGCGCTGTGTCTTGCAAAGAACTGCATTCAGTGCCGTCTGTTTGTTTAATCAAACGGAGACGAACCACTGACAACTTAGTATATAAAGTAATCAATCCTACCTAATCTGTCACGCTTCAGTTCTCTTAAAATTTGTATTGTTGAACAGTAAATTAACGTTAACTACTTGAGGGACGACGGGTAAAATAAAAGGTTGATCAAACTTGGTGATTGAAACATTCGAAATCACAAAATTTAAGAGGTCCAAATATCAGACAGGAGAGGCGTAAATCATATATATATATATATATATATATATATATATCTAGCCAAATATAGCTACCCTAATTGTAGAATATTATGCAGTAATAGAATGCAGCTTTGCGTAGTTACACAATGCAACCTGGTTCAATTACACTGTCTAATATAATGTAGTTCAACAATGTAACTTGACGTAGTTGCACTATATAGTTTTATGTAGCTACGCAATGTAACTTTATTCGGTTACACATTGTAATATTATGTACTTAAACGATGTAAATAAGTTCAGCTCCACCGTGTGTAACCTTGTGTAGCTTAACAATGTGATTTGATGTACCTATTTTATTTAGTTACAACTCTCCGTAGATACACTATTTTATAGTTACACAGTCACCAGAAACTTCTATTATCGAGCTTCTATCGACAATTGTTGGCCATTTTGACATTTATTGAAAAATATTTTAACATCAATGATATCTTTACATTTTATTCATAAGTTAGAGAATGATAATGAAACAAGTAAGCATGCATTCTGAAGACTACTAGTTAACTTCTCAGATAGCATCTTCATAATGACGGTCTTATTACTTAGTTATTAGACACTTGCTGCGGTGTAATGTAATTTAACGTGTAGAAGATGTCAATGGACAAGATACTGAACATGTTAAATGAAGTATATAAAATTATGGAAAAACATCACGAAAACAAATGTAGCTATAATAAATTAAACTCGTTTATCTGTATGCAAACAATGACACAGATTACACATACACTACATATGGATTAACAATCTTTTCCTACAAATAGGTCAGTTGTGGCTTAATTAATTAGCTTGGCTTTTGATTTAAAAAGCCGAGATTATTGACCATCTTCAACAATGGAATGTATTGTTTTAGGTATGGTTTACTCTCGTAAATAGTTCGGATTATTGAAAACTGCAGTTTATTTAATAACAAATAGGACTAAATATCTCCAACAAACCAGGAAAACAATAACTTTCACCAAAGAAGTTTATTTCATTCTAATCTATTTTTCTGTAGTGTTTAGCAAACATTGTTAATGTTGAGGAATGGCATAAATATGATAAGCCCAATGAATTTAAGTTTAATTAACTGTTTAGTAGTGTACTTCAGCATGAAATGAACGGCGTTTAAGAAAATTAGAAGGTAAAGACTGAAACCAAGTGGGCGAAAGTCGCAAAAGATTACATGTAAAACTTTTCTATCAAGGGCTGCGTCTAAACATTTAGGAAAATCAACGGATCTAGTTACCGAGTTATATTTAAATTATATAAAAGATAATTAGAAAATAAAGTTTGTTTGTTGCTAAAATTATATCTATTTACCTATTTATGTTTGCACACACAGTGTAAGTGACGTGACTATAACGTTACGATTGGGATGACTGGCGCAGGGCACGAATCTATTTTTCTAGCTTTTCGACCAAATACGTATGCAAGTTTTATAAGATCTCACACATTTATAAATGAAAAATCTAATACGACTGGTTTGTATTATCTAATCGGTTGATAAAAGGGGGTGATGCACACACCTTTTCTGCAGGGAAAGGTAGCTGCAACCCCCCTCCCGGGGCAAGACCCAAACACAGTACTGCTGCAAGACGAGGAAGAGACCAGGGCAAAGGCACCCTCTTGTCGGACATCTGACAGCCTGTTGCCCATGGCCAGGCTTCCGGAGAACAGGGCTTGTGAAGAAGTTCCCGATCCTCCACCACCGGTAAAACACGGTACTGGGCCGACAATACAGGGACGATATGTCAGACCAAGTTTTGTTTAAATAACTTAGATGGTTTTAACAAAATATATCAAAACAAACAAGTGTCATGCTGTACAGACAATTAACCCACTGTCTGACTAAATAGAGCGGTTTTGTTTGTTATAACTTTATGTACAGATATATTACAAACGAGATTTACACACTACATCTAAATGTAATTATAGCAGCCTAACTTCAGTTTGTGGGTTACGTTCATATTTTAAAATATCCTTTATTAAATATGCAAAACAGAAATAAGATAGAAGACAAAAAGCGTGAAAAACAACCAGATACTTGTATATCATGGGTGCTCATACTCTTCATACATATGTAATGAGAAAACTAATGGTTTCAAACAGAAGTGGTGTAATATACAGTTATTTATTCTGGTCTGTAAAGTCAGACATTTTAAAGTATGTTCCTAAACCTCCAAGTGAGTTATTTTATTGGAATTTGTTTAAATCTCACACAGAAGATCCGCTTTCCAAAGAGGCTTTACCATTAATTAAACATACTAGTTAAGTCTCTTGTTGTTTTGAAATCCTGTTTTCCATTGTAAAATATATTTAGCCTTATAAATATTTAACTTCAATTTTTATTATATTATTATTACTGACTTTCGAATGTTTACTGTCAAACTTGTTTTCCCCTAAACTAAATCAGAGAGAGAAAAGCAGTCAATATATTTTTCAAGAAATACATCCATACGACTAGAGGTTTTGCAGACTGTCAAACTTGTTTTCCCTAAACTAAATCAGAGAGAGAAAAACAGTCAATATATTTTTCAAGAAATACATCCATACGACTAGAGGTTTTGCAGACATAGAAAGTTCTACATGGAAACTACAATATTCTCACATATAACTTCCCATTTAGCGTGTTACAATAAACAAAAATATGTATACAAAAACTCTGTGTTTAAGTCAACAATATGCACAAAACGAAATTGAATTTAATATATTTAAGCCAACAATATGTGAAAAATTAACCTTGCATTAATATGTTTAAGTCGATAATATATATAAAGAAATTTCCGTTATCGTAAGTCAGCATGATGTATAAATAATTTTTAATTAACATTTTAAGTTAACATTATGCATTAAGATAACATTGCACTTAACGTGTTAAAGTTAACAATAACTATTAAAAAGGTTTCGCATTTAAGTCAACGGTATGCATGAACAGAACTTTTAATGTGTTCAGTCAAAACTATGACTAATCATTAAGAATGTTAATTTCATACAATTTGGAGTAACTTAACTGAAGTTACTCTTTAAGTAAGAAAAATTATAGTTTTAGACTATCTTTACAATAAATTAAAAAAGTATACAGAAAATCATATCTATGAATTTGAATATTTTTACTTCGCATGGCCTAGTGGTTAGGATGCTCGACTCGCAATCTGCAGATCACGGGTTAGAATTTCCGTAACCGAAAATACTCGCCATTTCAGCTGTAGGGGCGTTATACAGTGACGGTCAATCCCATTATACGTTGGTAAAAGAGTAGCTTAAGAGTTGGCGGTGGGTGGTGTTGACTAGCTGCCGTCACTCTAGTATATCACTGCTAAATTAGGGACGGCTAGCGAGATAGCCCTCTTGTTTTAGAATGACAAATAGTGTGTTTTGTCCATATTCAACAAAAGTGTTACTAGCGTTGCGATATAGTGACAACTACTACTGTTTGTCTATGTTTAAATATAGTGGTGATAGCGTTGTTAAAGAATGACAACTAATACTGTTTTGTCCATGATTAACTAAGGTGGTGTTAGCGTTGCTTTAGAATGACAACAAATACTGTTTTGTTCATGTTTAACTATAGTGGTGCTAGCGTTGTTAAAGAATGACAACTAATACTGTTTTGTCATGTTTAACTATAGTGGTGCTAGCGTTGTTAAAGAATGACAACTAATACTGTTTTGTTCATGTTTAACTATAGTGGTGCTAGCGTTGTTAAAGAATGACAACTAATACTGTTTTGTTCATGTTTAACTATAGTAGTGCTGGCGTTGTTAAAGAATGACAAATAGTACTGGTTTGTCCATGATTAACTAAAGTGGTGCTAGCTAGTTGTCATTCTAAAGCAACCCCACTGTTTGTCCATGTTCAATAAGAGTGGTGTGAGCGTTGCTTTAGAATGGTAACTACTTCTGTTTTGTCCAGGTTTAATAAAGAGTGGTGTGAGCGTTGCTTTAGAATAACAACTACTACTGTTTGTCCATGTTTAACTAAAAAGGTTGCTACCGTTGCTTTAGAATGACAACTACTACTATTTTGTTAACGTTTAACTGAAGTTGTGCTGATATTATTTTCGGATTACAATTAGTACTTATTTGCCCATGTTTATTTGAAGTGGTAATAGCATTGCTTTAGAACGACAATTACTACTGTTATATACTTTTAACTAAAATGGTGTATTAAGCATTGTTGAGCAACTCTCAAAGCAAATCTAAATAAGGATATCTCTTCTTACCATTAAAAAGACCTGGAGAACCTGGTACCGCCATATTCCCAAGGTTTCCTGGCCCTCCATAACCTCCATTCATGGTCGCCGCCCCGTAAGTCGCTCCGTTTGTGCTATGGGGGGTCGATGTGTTCGATCCGTATCCTCTGGGGGATACACTATTGCTCTGGACTCGTCCATACTCTAGAGGAGAAATGTGGGGATGAAATATAAGCTATAATCTTTGGATGTAACATAAACACTACAAAAGCAGTAGCAATCTCAAAATCAGTTCAAAATTACCGTGATCTTCAAGTGATCTGTGTTACTCTTGTAACAAGTTTCGTGGTGAAACCTTAAAACATGAGTTGAAATCTCTGCTTGATCAACTGGTGAACTCCTTGATACTACTGCTGTTAGCTAAGCTTCCTTTAACTATTGTAATCAATTAACTTCCTTTAACTATTGTAATTAATGAACTTCCTTTAATTATTGTAATCAATTAACTTCCTTTAACTATTGTAATTAATGAACTTCCTTTAACTACTGTAATTAATTAACTTCCTTTAACTATTGTAATTAATGAACTTCCTTTAACTACTGCAATTAATTAACTTCCTTTAACTACTGTAATTAATGAACTTCCTTTAACTACTATAATTATTTAACTTACTCGTACAAAAATTATTTTTCGAAACACGTTCAAGAACTAATGAAATTTGACAAATAATATTTATATTCATAGAGAAAAATAAATAAATATCAGAGCTCGCAAGAATTAGTACTTATTTCAAACATTTTTCAAACATATTAAGAAATTAAGAACAATTGTATTAATCGCCAAAAAACTTTGCCTTTATTGAGGTGATGGCCATGTGAATCTATTATTTAGGATTAGTTTTTCATTGATGATAAAGATTCACTCAGTTATTTTTATCATCTTTATTAAAAGTTTTTCAAACTATTTCTGTGGTAAAAAAATCAGTGATAGGTTAATCGTAGTTGAAAGAAGCGTAGTGTGAACCGAAATTTTTACTATCCATCCCTTTTATTTATTAAAGCGTAGTATGAACCGAAATGATTACTATACATCCCTTTTATTTATTAAAGCGTAGTGTGAACCGAAATTATTACTATCCATCCCTTTTATTTATTAACTTTAAATGAAAAGTTGTTTGTAAACGTCTTTAAGTACACTCTGGAAAGTATTATGCCGTTTAAATAATATTCATGCAATAATGAAACTGTGTAAGAAAACTTTTACAGATGCTTTGAAGCTCCTATTTGTTTCAACTAAATACACTAAAATCGGTATAAACTAATAAGTTTTAATACTCTGTCATTTTCAAGTATACCACTCACTTTCAAATATTCATTTAAACAAAATAATTCTTTTGAGTTTCAAAATGATAAAAATAAACTCATGTATACATCCTGAAGAGATAAATAGATCGGTCTGCAAATATCTATAAATACACACATATATACAATGTAAAGTAAGCTAAGCTTTCGAGCTACTCAGTTCAAGTAGTGAATTGCAGGTTTTGAAATATTTTTAATACATTTATACAATATCACCAAAAATATCAAATTACAACTAATTTCATCCAGCTTCACTTTTGTTTTGTTTGCTATTAATGTTTCACGAAGCTTGTTTTTCAGAATGCTGGGCAACCAGAAGATAGGTTCTATAATTTTATTGATGAAATATCGTTATGAGTCGAGTAGCAGCAAGTTCATAAGTTAGCTTCAAGAAAACGACCGTTCTCGTTACTAGCTAATATCAATAATTTCATTTCATTGTAAATTATTTTTCTCTTACCTGTACCATTTTCTTGGACGTTTACAGCCAACTGACCAGTGTATGCATTGAAGCCTGACATCGCTGTGGTATTGTTTAGAGCTGGGGATCGTGGCGCTGGAAGTGCTAGCTGGTTGTTCCTCGGCATGCTATACAGGGCTTCTGCTAGGTCCGCTGCTCTCTTTAATATGATCTCCTGGCAAAACAAAGTGTGTTAAGTTTCAATAATGTTTGCCGATTATTAATATAACCACACAAAACTTACACTTTGATGGTCATGTTGCAATTTACAGAGCCAACTTTAACTAACATATTCTTAGCATTTTTTTTATGAAGTAATTTCCCCAAATAATAACAAAAGTGACACTCACACACATACTTAAATAACAAAATTATTTGCTTTGTTTAGATTTAAGAGTGACACTAAGATTATATAGTCTTCCCCCAGAAAACTTGACATTCACTGGCTGGCCACTTTATTAGAACCTAGGTATTCTTTCAGACTTGGGTCTTACTTGAGCTGGAGATGCAAATTAGGTTGATCACATGATGTGTCAGTTGATCCTTGCAGCACGATAAGTGACTAGGATAAGCTCATTTGCAGATATGGGAAAAGGAAAGGAAACGACAGAGCAGCCTTCAAAAGAGGCATGATAGAGGGTGAACGTCTAGCAGGTGTCGTAGGGACCAGTGCAGTTTTGTTGGTAGGCTACTCCAAAACATCGGTCATTCAAGTTTATCAACAATGGCAAAATGTGAATAAAACGTTTGCTGCGAGGGGGAATTGTGGCTGCAAACACTAGTGAGAGAAAGAGGGAAATGCAGTTAGACAGGATGGTAACGTTAAACAGTAACCAAACAATAGACCAACTGACAGAGATATTAAATGCAAGGTAATCCACACCCATCCCTAACCGTATCTTGCGAAGAAAGGTTCAACGAATAGACTACGGCAGTAGGAGACCATTGCGTAAACTACTGGTCTCGGTTACCAATAAAACAAAACCCTTTGAGTGGTGTAAGGAGTGCAGACATTGGACTACTGAAGATTGGCGAAAAGAGATTGGGCCCTAAGAGTAACGCAAAACTTTTTTTTATTGTAGTGATGAAAAAAAAAACAGATTTGGAGAAAGCAATCGGATCACTCGACCTCTCTCCCAACTGTCAAGGCCTCTGGTAGTGGAGTTATGGTATGGGACATATCTCTTTGGATTCATTGGTCGCTTTAAAAGGCAGAATGAATACCACAGCTTACCGCAATATAATGTCTGATCAAGTGCATCCAGGAGTGCTTCTTGTGTACACTGATAGTGGCGTCTTCCTCCAGTACAACACTGCTTCCATCCACCTTGCACAAATTTTACGTACATGATTTGAGAAACATGACGGAGACTTCAGGCATCTCCCATGGCCACCTCAATCCACAGATGTCAATCCAATTGAACATATGTGGGGTGAACTTGAAAAAACTGGAATTACGTTAACCACGAGACTACACCCATCTTAATATCAAGATGACACCCAAATATTTAGAAAAGTCAGCTTTTTATGGTTGATAGGTGAAGCAAGAATTCGTTATTTTCTGCAGTTTCGGCTTAATATCCTTACCTTGGGAAGTTTTTCTGGATCACCGGGGTGTCTAGGGATGAGTTTCGCCAAACGTTGGAAACCATAATCAATTGTAGGTTCATTCAGAGCTGGAGAAAAATAAAAGTTAATTACAATAAAAAATATAGAAGACCAGTAGTGTTGCCCGGCTTGCTCTCTCTCTGTTTCCCCGTTCCATATTTCGATAAGTAAAAAATATTTTGTGAATTTATGAAAGAAACAAGAACAACCTTAGGTTCGATTTTTGAAAATAAACTACGAATCTGTTATAAATCAGGGCTTTTTTGTAAACGATGTTTTTTTGTTGTTGTTGTTGTTTTTCCTTCACTGGTAAGGATAAATAGGCCCTTATGGAGAATATTTAGATTATGTTATACATGTATGAGTACCCGTTCTGATGAACAGGACAAGCCTAGCTCTGTTCCCCCCCATCCCCCGTCATCCCTCTTCAAATATTAAAATTTTAAACATAAATATGTATGTAATATTATGTTTAATTCGCTTTAATGTAAATTTAATATATTTTTATGATTGTGATACCGTATTCACATTATGACATTGATGTATGAAATAAACTACAAACAAAATGCAATATTTTACTTTATAATGTATTGAAAGAAAAAAAATCCACTTACAGGTATTGAACCACCCGGAGAAAAAAAAGTAGAATAAAATACATTCGCTGACTTTTCACGTAGTGTATTTTATGGTAGACAGCATAATTTGATTATATAGACTAGGCCTACTGTTTGCTTTTTCACACACAACATTCTAATTATGCATACATTTCTTTTGTATGTGAGGTTAAATATAGGATGTATTAGTAGATGTATAATTAGTAATGTATAACTAAATAAGACTGTCTATTCTAATCGTAATAAAAAAAATACAATTTCTAGGTTCAACCCATCTTCCACATCATGCAAGCGTTCTACCAGTTATGCTGACTTGACTTTAATCTTAATGTACATAGTATTATAATTTAAGCCTTACTCTTTTCACGTAGTCTATATTATGGTAGATGGCATAATTTGATTATATAGGCTAGGCCTACTGTTTGCTTTTTCACATACGAAATTCTAATTCTGTATACATTTCTTTTGTATGTGAGGTTAAATATATAATGTATTAGTAGATATATATATTCAATAATTTATAACTATATAGGCCTATAATGCTATATTCTAAATTAAACGTTAACTCAAACATACCAGAAAATGTCAAGTTTGTGTAGAATATATTCGTGTAATGTATATGTTAACGACAAAATTACCGGTTCAGCTAGCAGACTATAAACTCGTATATCAACGAAAAATTGTTGTTTTGCGCAACTTTACGTAAGGGAAGTGTGACCTGTGCAGTGAACGCGGCGGACAAACAGTCAAGCAAACAAACAAACAGAGAAATTTTGAGTTTTATATATAGATTTAAGAAATAATAAAATATTAGTAAGGACAATAAAGGCTAACACGTGAATAAGATTAATATAGAAAATATGAAATAAAATGAAAATGAAAAACATTCTTACAAATTTCAGAATAACTAGATGTTAAGGTATAAATCTGAGCGTTTTAAAGGAAAGTAAAGAGAAATAAATAATAAACAGAGAATAATAAATAAAGAGGAGTTAGCTTTGTATAGACTGCCACAAAGCATCATAAAATACAGAAATATAGAGTAAAAAGTTAAATTTAAATAATAAGAAAGAGGATAAATTTGGGAGTAGCAAAGGAATGTGGAATAATAAACTAACGTAGAAAAGGTAGGTATAAAGATGAAAGTGAGGGTGAATAAAGTGGAAAACGAGGATGAATATTAAGTATGAGAGATTTCCGAAATAAACTACGAAAGGAAAGATAAAGGTGAAAAAAAAGGAGAAAGGGGAATAGTGTGAAATGTTGATGGAAAACCGAATGAACCGAAACTTTAAACCTAGATGAAATAATAAAGATAAAAGAAAGGTGAGAAAGGAAACAAGAAGTCTCTGCTGTAGCACGTTGAGCAGAAAACATTAATCCTTCTATATTCCAAAGCAGAAAATAAGATACTTACAAACGTAGACAAATCTTCCAGGTGCTCCTTTACAAAACTGCTTAGATTTGTACGACAAAGTGACTTCCACAACACCAGGAATATGACGTGGGGGTGTCTGGACTCGGATAGCATGTGATGTAATCAACTATTGGAAAAGCAGATTAATATTTTAAGAGAGCAGTACATTACATAGTTGAGATTCACTACCCCATGCATTAAAATGTTTTATTTCTATCTGTCTATCATACACTTTTATGTGAGTATTTAGGATTCCTTTGGTAGTTTCATGTGGAGGCAAAAAAATATTTCATTAATAATTCTTGAGACTTCGTAAAATATATCTACGATAAAGTTTCAAAGAAAAAAAGAACTATTTAAACTGCAGAACACAAAATGTGTATATTTATGTGTTGTAGACGGGATGAAATTTTTTCGCGTTAACTTTTGGAAATTAAAATGAAAATTTCGCTGTATAAAATAAATTTAATGACAGAAACAATATACTTGAAACTAAAACGTCATTGTACATCATTTTTGGAGTCAAATAACACATTAGATGAATAATTACGGTGGAATTTGTAAACGGTTTTTATAAAGTAGCTTTTATTAAAATGTGTACTCAGCAGTGAATCTTTCCTTTAAGTTAATATTGTAGAAAATGAGCAGTATCTGTATCACATTCAAAGGTTGTTGATGCCTCCTGTGAAAATAAAGTTAACATGATTTTCAAAACTAATAAGAGGATTGAAAAGTATAGTTACTGAAAATCATAGAGAAACTAGCTATAGAGCAGGAAACATCTTATGTTCAAACGTATCGTTTAGCATAAATAATTATGTATTCATGAATAAAGTTGATCTTATTTATGGTTTAGCAAGAATAATGACTTTGATCTCATTCATTTAAAACATTTAGTGTAAATGCAAAACTATGTTAGTTCTTAAAATGTCTTCAACATTATTTATGTAAATCCTTTGTATCTAACAAACCTATTTGGTAAAAATTGTTTTTATTTTTCTTTTACTGTTTAAGCTATAATGATGGCAACATTTTTATTTTTTGATCTGTAAGTAAAGCTAACTTTCGTAAAATTCTCTCTCTGGAGAATCATGCAAGGTTTTCAAATTCGCTTATTTCAGTTGAAATATTAGTACTGTTGTGAATCAATTACTAAAACGTGTTGTTGAACATTACTGAATATTTACAGATAAAACGCCGGTAGAAATGATGAATATAACAATTAAATTTACCTTAAACGTTTCTTTCAAAACACATTCAATTCTAATGAACAGTTGTTTATGTAACACCTTCTATCATACGGAGTAAACTCTACAATAATAATAATGATAACAATAAACATCTTGGCTGGCATACTCATCTTTATCTAAATTCTACAATAATAATAATGATAACAACAAACATTTTGGCTGGCATACTCATCTTTATCTAAATTCTACAATAATAATAATGATAACAATAAACATCTTGGCTGGCACTCTGATATGTATCTAAACTCTACAATAATAATAATAACGATAACAATAAACATCTTGGCTGGCATACTCATCTTTATCTAAATTCTACATGTCAAGTTTAACCAGGAAACAAATCAATTTCTCACCTGAATAATAATTGATTTGTAAATGTTCAAAATACTATAATGTAATTTTGTTTGTTTTATGGAGTTTTATATGAGTCTGAATCAGAGTTCAAAATGAAAGATTGGTTTATTTTATTTAGTATAAACTTCTATTGTGCTTTGATATACATTTTAGTGATATTCAAAACTGAAATATTCATTTGTTTGATATTTTAGTTTTCAATGCCAACTAATCTTAAACAAACACGGTCACCTTTCAATAAACAATAGCACATCATACTTATTAGTTTAAACTTACTTCACTCCACACTAACATAGTACCGAACAGAACCTGAAGACCGTCGAAAAAATTATCTCCAATGATTATAACTGTGCTGCCCCCTGTCGTCCAACCTTCACTGGGACAGATGGCTTTAATACATGGTGTTGCTGTAAACAGAACTGAAAAATGTTTAAGTATTTTTTATTATACTCAAGGAATAACTATCATTCACAATATTTTCTAAAATAAAAAGTATTTTAGATCAACAATTTAAAATATACTAAATATTTGACTTTTATGCCTAATAATGTAAACCAACCAAAATAATATTCTATGCAAAACGTTTGCTAACTCTTGTTAGCAGTACTTGTTGTGATTATTTCTACAATATTACACGCTTGCACAATCTTTAAGATGAACCTAGAAGGTATTATGCATCTTTTAGTTTTCCATAATAAACGTTTGAATAGGCGATGGTTCTCTTATACTAGGTTTGCTGTTGTTTTTTTTTTGTATGCATTATAAAATAATTATAAAGAAGTTTGAAATCAGTAAAAAATCTTATATGAATGCTACTAAATCATATATGTTTTTATTCACTCAGACGTTAGCCCTTTTTTTTAATAACAACATAAAAATAAAAATCCCGTTTCGGAGGATTTTTTGCTTGTTGTCAAGCGCAAAGCGACACAATGAACTATCTGTGCTCTGGCCACAGTCGATGTCGAAACCCAATTTCCAGGGTTATAAGACTTCAGACTTACCGCTCAATCACTGAAGAAAAATATGATTATCACATTGTAACAACGAAACGCTAGTTTTCATTATCGTGCATAAAATGTACAAAACATAACATTCTGAAATGTGTTTAAAAATTACGATACTTATAATTAGTTAGATATAAACAATTGCTACCGTGAAAACTTTATCAAAGAACTACAAACGTTTTTCTGCTTTTTTCCACCCCTCTGCATTTTTAAACAGAGCAAAAGAAAACGCATTGCAACGAGCTCCGAAATAAAACTGTATATTGCACGTTATAAAAACGCCCTTTTCTCTCATTACTGTGATACACACGGGATGTTTCGTGACATGACCAAACCAACAAATTCAATAGAATCTCAACCAGGAAATGGCGGAAGTCTTGTGACACGCGCGTCCTGATAAAGACCACAAAAACAGGAGCCTTTTAAATTGTGACATTATTGAGGTATAAATTGAAGTGACTGGAACCCTATAGCACAGGAACAGCGGCCACTAGCGGCCAATGGGAGTGGATAACGGTCAATAAGTGTGTTTGGATGTGGTACAGCGGGGTCTGAGCTAAAGTATCTTCCAATCAATGTACGAAATCCCAAAGGAATTGCCCCAGGCCAAAATACCGACGGCAAGTAGTACTGAAGGTTTTATAAAGCTTAGAACTAACTCGTCACTCAAGTCTGTAGAGTATGCACGAGTTTCCTGCAGAATTCATTGTCACAGAAAGATATGAGAAGTCACTGAGGTCGTGTTTGGCCAGTGACAACTGGCCACATGCACTAATTTCCTATAGAATTTATTGTTACAGAAAGATCTGGAAAATGTTCGAGGTCATGTTTGGCCATTGATAACTCGTCGCATGCATGAGTTTACTGCATAATTTACTGCCAAAGAAAGATCCGATAAGTCACTGAGCTTTTACTCAGTCAGTGACAACTCGTTCTTCAACCCCTCAGAGCAAACACAGTTTCCTGCAGAATTCTTTGTCATAAAGATTTAAGTAGTCACCGATTTCGTGCTCAGTCACTGAAAACTTATCACTAAAGTGCAATGAATGTGCACGAGTTTTCAACAGATTTAAATGTTACAGAAAGATCTGAGAAATCATCGAGGTTGTGCTTAGCTAGTATCAAACAGGACACTGAAGTCTACAGATCATGATCGAGTTTTCTGTAGAGTTCATTGGCACAAACAGATCTGATAACTCCACGAGGTCATGTTCACTCAGCGAAAACTTATCAATCGAGTTTTCTATATTATAATTGTATCTGTCTAGCTTTTTTATCATAAGCTTTTAAGAAAATTCAAAGTTGTTGATCGCTTACATGATACCCGTATTTCATTCGTTCATTATGTAGCTTGGTTCTACAGGGAAATTCACCACGTCGTTAAAGTTTATGTCGTTACGTCCGGTCGTGCTCTATGTGACAACCGTGCATCTTGACAAGAGCCCTACAACGTACGTTTCCCTGCAAAAGTTCCATCGTAAGGATGCCATGTCAAAAACACGTCCCTCCTCCCATCTATTGTACCAGGACAATAGTTATCTAGACCTATTCCAACTGTCTGATCATACAGAAATCCATAGGCACTCCATCTGGCGACTTGACCAGTATATCATCTTGTGGAATAGCATGAATACTCGTTCAATTTTCCATCTGCTTGAGATATGCGACGACTGATATTGTATACTCGTGACTTATGCCACTATTCCAAACAAATATGCTTCTTTATTATGTTGCATACTGTTGCCTGAGGTACGTAGACAATCTTTGCTACTGATCTTTATGTTTGTGGACTCTCATCTATTACAAGACGCTGCATCTTGCTTACCATGGCTGGGTCTAGGTGCCCCAAGTTATCAATATTCTTTTGTTTTCAAATGTCATTAAGTATAACGTATAACGTATAACATATAGTTATGAGTTGAGTGTATGAATAGTTTGCGTCGGAAAAGGCTGTTATTACTCTTCCCAAAAGTGACCAGTATTTGTTAACATCATTGTATCTACACAACGCCAAGTAATGTCAACATGCAGTTCTGATAAATGTCATTCCACGTCCCCCAGTGACACAGCGATATGTCTCCGGACTACCAACGCTAGAAGTTTCGATGCCCGTGGAGGGCAGAGCACAGATAGCCCATTGTGTATCTTTGTGCTTAACTTCAAACAAACAACCCATTCCACAGCGACTTCATATCGGCTGGTTTGCATATTCTAAATAGTTTTAATATAAAGTACTCAACCCTCAATATAATATGGTAAAAAAAAACGACAACTAATTAACTAGATTAAACAAGTAAAAATTGTATAGATTATATTTCACTTAGGAAGTAATGTAAACAAGGGAATTAAGTTCATTGACGGATGTAGTAAACCTTTAAGCACCGAAGAGTGACATTTCAATGCTTAAACGAAGGTTTAGTTTCAGAAGATCCGCGTTATCAGTAATACAGGTTAAGTTAGTATATGGAAGTTAGTTACTGTTTGTTAACAATTGATAGGGTATATGGTGGTGACTACGTGTCTGTTAAAGCTCCTAACTAAACCTTTCGGAAAAGAAAATATTTGCTTACCTTCTGTTGGGTCCAGTCTTTTGGCTCTTCTGCCGTGTTTCGAGTTGTTGTGTACAAACATGTTGTCAGAAACTGCCAACAGAGGGCCATCTACTGTGACTTGTGTTGAAATAACAACCTGTTTTAGAAATCAACGGAAAACATGTTAAACGTTTTCAAAAACACACTCTGCACATGTTTTAGTGTATACAAAAACTAAACATTTTCATTGATACTCAAACACACAATTTTTAGAAGCATCAACCTAAAAATGTGGGTTGGAATTCCTGCCCTCGAACATGCTCGCCCTTTCAGCCTTGGGGGTGTTATAATGTGACAGTCAATCCCACTATTCGTTGGTAAAAGAGTAGCCCAAGAGTTGACGATGGGTGGTGTTGACTAGCTGCCTACTCTCTAGTTTAACGCAGCTAAATTATGGACGGCTAGCGCAGATTGCTCTCGTGTAGCTTTGCACGAAATTCAAAACAACCCTATATATGTTCTTGCTCTGCTTATATGGTTATAACGTTTCTTTATTATGTTCATCTTTCAACGCTTCAGTTCATAAATAATTTTTATAAACACTGTTTCAATACAATAATGCACTTTTTTACACTTTATGGATCCGTTATAAGCATGTTCGTGTTAAAACCATGATTAATTAAATAATTCATATATGATAATGTTATTGTACTGACTTTACATTATTTTACTTGAGCGTAATACAGGAAATAAGAACAAACCAGCTTTAATGTAAATGTGTTTAATTGAAATTATACAGGCACACACACAAAGAAGTATTACATTGGTAATGTTGTTAAAATAGAAATTTTGTAACACATTCTAAGGGAAATAGTAGTAATCCACTTACTCGTAATTGCTACAATGCTGTAGGATGATCCCGGTAGGCGAAACGTTACGAGTTACTCGATAACAATAGGTAGTAAAATTAGCTATTATATAGTATTGTCACTTGCTTGAATGATCAAAACTCTTGATTATGGGCATTTATGCATTGCATTACAATTAAATCATAAAGATCATTTTTAACCCTAGCATTTTGAAAATGTAACTCTTCCATAATTAAGAAGCTATGTCTATTTTTCATAAGTGCTAGTTTTGTTTTTCCTCCATCTTTTATATGTTTTATTTCATTATTTTCATTGAGTTAGTTCATTAATTTTCTTCTATAATTAAGTTTGTCAAGTACATCACTCATAGCTTAATCCCTCTGGTGTTGTTTTTTTCTACAAGTTTTCGTACAGCTAAACTTGTTATAGTCATTCCACTGTCTATGTCACACTTTAAAAACTGGCCAAGTTACATTCACCTTAGCAACAACTTCGTTTAAATTATGCTTCACAATATACCAATTAGCCAGGTTTTCTTTCACCTTAGCCAAAGCATCGATTAAATCAAGAGTCAAACTTTAACAACTAACTAGTTACATTCACCTTAACCACAGCTTCGTTTAAATCATATGACACATTTGACGATTAGCAGGCTTATGCTCTTGTTAGCCGCAGCTTCGTTTTAATCTTGTGTCACCCTTTAGTTATCAATCAGTTATGAATAACCAATTTGATGCATGATTATAAGAGGATATTTTATTATCTATCCCTATGACTATCTTATATTTATACATGGTGCAGAGCGTCTGAAATAAACAACGACTATCCATTTATAGCTAAATCAAACAAAATAGCTTAAGTCTTACATATATATAACTCTTGTGTTTAGTTTTCAACAAGCCAGTTTAGTGAAAATCTAAGACATATCATAGTACATTACAGTGCAAATATCTGTCAGTTTAGCTTGAAATATGCCCCTGTTAAATTTCAATTAACATTATATTCGTTCTAAAAGCAAAGTTAAAACTTTAATGTAATCAATTTTATCCTTGTTAATTAGGTTGAGGCGTCGTTATTTCTATTTACGATTAACTTAATTTCACAACATGAATGCCAGAAAATCTTGAACTATTTTCTTAACTTCTGCGACAGCGTTCTGTGACGTCAAGATGAAAATCAATTTAAAATATTTTATCAGCTTTTATGAGTAATTTTTAATCGTTCACATAGTGTTTAACCATTTAATGATCTATACATACATGTAGCGAAGAAGCTGAGAAATAATACACCACTGTCATAGTTCTGAGGGGTTCAGCAAAAAAAAATAATGTCTAAAACCTCCTTAAGAGGACTGCGCGAATTTTGAATTGTCGCAAAGGAAACAACCATAACAGACTAATCTATATAAATCAAGTTTACAAATATACTGTTTCTGCGAGTTAAAAGCTTTTCTTCTTTCTAGTTTTCTTGGGGGGGGGGGGGGTTCACAAGTAAAATTACGGATTCCATAAGCAGCAAAATTAAAAAAATATTTCAATTTTATGAAATACAATGCAGATTTATTAACAGAATAATGTTCTACATAAACTTTTTTGTTCTTATTTCTGGTGACCTAAATGCCTGTACACGTTGTTGAAGGGCGTGACGGCTGTTCAGAACATTAAGCTGGTCGATGTTTCGTATCTTTAAGTTCGTTAGATAAACTGTTTGTAAACTAGTTGGCAGATCAAGGGCGTGCTGGTGGATGCTAGACTGGCGTCTATAGTTGGCGTGCAGTATATCGCAAGAAGTCGTTTCATTGGCTAACTCTGAGATACAGTTTCTAAACCAACAAGTTTATGAGGTCACTATGTGCATTAAGAAATAAAAGTCATCATCTAAGCAAATTGCGGCACAAAGTTATATAAATATACAGCTCATTTGTTTCTCTAGTAATATACTGAGTGAGCTAGCATCCCAAGCTGGTAAACACATTTGAACTGCGCATATTTGTACAGTTAGCTAGACGTGAAAGGAATTAACCTCGGAGGCAAACAAGAGAACACAAAAATGGATAGATAAGATAATATATTACGTGGATACACTAAAACTTGTGTATCCACACTGTTGCGTTTGGCAAGTTTTTGTATGTTTGACTGCCAAATTAAACATGCTCTTCCGTAATACAGAAAAATTGAAGCGCCCTCTTCTCCAGACACAAATATTCACTCATCTACAAAATATTGTTCAACAGGAACGAGTTTTTACTTTTCACTAATCAATCAGTTACGATCGCTACCATATACTACTGAGGTATTTATTTTTAAATTGCGTCTTATTTAGTAAATGGAATGTCAATACTTATCAAGGTTGTTAATTTTGCTGTTGTGAATTGGACGTTAAGACCTGTTATAAGCCCAAAAGCTCACGAAGCAATGGAACCTATGAGCTTGCTATTTATAAGTAAAAAAGAAAACAATTCACAGTAATAGACCTAAGGTACTAAAAAATACATGTGAAACTCAAAATATCATTCGACTCATCAGTAGCCCTGGACAAGAACACGAAATCTGCAGTCGAATGTGGGTTTTAGCACAAATATTATGCCTATTACATGTATGATGTTTGGAAATGTCTTTCTCACACAGTAATTCTATATTTATATAAGAATTTGAAGAATATGCTGCAGTGATGCTTCTAATTTATTCTTGTAAATTATTCAGCCAAACAAGTCGTTTAAAGTGCCAAAAAATATATGTGAAGCCCAACCTATCATTAGGTTTACCAATTTCCACTGAGTTATACCGGTTTCGAGGCATTCCACCCCTCATCAGTAACCCTGG